>NC_089744.1:83488668-83536168 GCF_040412425.1 Macrobrachium rosenbergii | reverse complement strand
ATTTCCACATACTAAACACAAGAAAGATGGCCCGACAAGTGTTACGAGCTCAACAGAATAGCAATTAAAACAGTATTTGCAATGTAAGAGAGAGAGAGAGAGAGAGAGAGAGAAAGCCAACTCCGAAGTGGGGGAGGGGGAGGACCGAGACATAACGTGAGAGTGGTATCACGGATCAAATAAATTGCCTGAGATTCAATTCTCCTGATGGGAAGACGAAAGTGGAAGGACCTCAAATGCAAGAGCAATTCTCCAAAAAGAGGCGAATAAGTCGAACAAGGGTCTGTAATCACGGAGACGAGAACAAAAATCGAAGCATATAAAAACAAAACAACCATTTTTCAGAGGCAGATTTAGCGAGTTACATACATACATACACACACACACACACACACACACACATATATATATATATATATATATATATATATATATATATATATATATATATATATATATATATATATTATATATATATATATATATATATATATATATATATATATATATATATATATACACAGTATATATACAGGGTGTTTCTGAAATCACAGGCAACCCCCTCTACAGCATAAACTAAAATTGATACGGACAAAAACAAAAGTAACTCAGAACAGGTATTTGTTTAAGTTTCTCTCTCAGTATTTAATATTTTGTGTGGCCTCCATCTGCTTGTACCACAGCTTGCATTCTTGAGGGTATGATTTCAGCAAATCATAAAAAAGCTGAGACTCAAACTCCATTTCCTGAGCACTTTGGTCATCTCTCTTCACAGGTCGTCGAGGCTTGGTATACCATCATAGTTCACTGTGAGCTTCAACATGATCCTTTAAGATACTACCAATGTTTTCACACACATTAAGATCAGGGGAGCTACCTGGAAATTAACTTGACGAGAAGAAATCGATACCACTGTTTCGAAGCAGCTCCTGTTTCTGAAGAACCTTGAAACATGGTGCCTTATCATGCAAAAATGTGACTTCTTCAACAGATAACACATTTTCAGGATCTTTGAGGAAAGGAAATACTCCACCAGTAAGCGCAGTTTCTCTGAAGTATTCGCCTTTTTCTTTGATGACCCACATTAACCATTTGGCTGTGAAACAGAGAAAAATTCCCAAACATTCAGGAAATTTCATAACTTGGCAATAGCGCACGTCATCGCTGATATCATCCAATTTTGCAGCCCAAATGATGTCATATTTATGATTCGGCTTCCTGCCTGTGTAAATGAAGAATTCATCTGATGCGGCAACATGGAGAAAGTCAGCTTCATCCCATTCTTTAAGAAATGAACCTCAAAACCATGCACGGTCTTCTCTCTGTTGCTGAGTGATGTTGGGCTTGCTGATGACATGAAATGGCTTGATACCAGATTTTTTCAACTCACGATATACAGCACTATAACTTCTCTTCTTTTCCCTTTTTGTTTCTAGTTCAAGCACCAATTTACGTAAAGACTTTCTTGGTCTACCGACTGCCTCAGCTATGATGTCTTTTGACTCCTGAGAAAGGACTTCAGGCCTTCCAAGATTCTCACTCTTTTCGTGATGACAGTCATATGGATTTTTGTTCCAGTTTCTTTTAACAAAGGATTCATCTCTTTCAATGTATTTAGCTATCCAGGAATGTGAAATGAAGGGTGCGCCAGCATCCCTGGCCTCTCTGAAGGTTATAGCCCGGGTTCGGTCAATCCATTTGATTTCCTTCGAGTCGTTATCCATGGCTGGTATCTAACTCCATCACTCATTCTGAAAATACAAGAAATGTAAAATGAAAAATATCTTAATAGAAACTTAAAATTATGTACTTGGAGATAGGCTATAGCAGAAAACTTCATAACTTTCCCTTTGTTCTGTGGAGGAGGGCTCTAATTTCGAAACGCACTATATATATATATATATATATATATATATATATATATATATATATATATATATATATATATATTGTGTATATATATAACTATATATATATATATACTGTATATATATATATATATATATATATATATATATATCAATGTATATATGTATATATATATATATAAATTATATATATATATATATATATATTATATATATTATATATATTATATATATTTGTATATATATACATATATATGAATATGTGTATATATATATAATAATATATATATATAATATATATATATATATATATATATATATTTATATATATATATTTATATTCAAATGATTATCTGAACTGTCATGTCGTCTGATGGGTCATTGCAGGTGTTTAAAATGTTTAAATATGGATAATTCCTGTATATGAAATTAATTTGTTTTCTTTCTATTGCATATAATCCCTCGAGGATGTAGAAGCATCCCTTGTTTGGTCTTGTAGTCCAGTACTTCGGTGCATGATACTTGACAAGCTCCGTGACAAACGAGGACCGTGTTTGTCCTTGCTGCACCGCCCTGAAGGTGGCACGTCAGTTCATTTCGACAGATGAGTCCTGGTCATCCTAAGACGCGAAACCCTGTGGGAAGCCCACATTCCTCACTTCGACAGGTGTTTCGATATGAGGCTGGTCATCTCTTGACGGTCAGACCGTGGTCATCAACTGGGTCGCTGAGACGGGAGACAACGTTGTTCTTGATGTACGACATTATATTTGATCGGTAATACACAACGGTATTTATATCCGCCATAGCCGTCCTAGTGCGGCAGGACGGATGTTGGTGGTTGTAATATCTTTTAAAAAGCACTCATCTCGATTCCACTGCTTTTTATTTTCGGTAGTACAATGTTACCTGGTCATTGTTGTTTTTGTTGTCTCTCTCCAATTATCTGGCTGTCGCACCAACGGTTGATCGTCTTTTCACGACCCTCTAGAACGTGTTACTGGGGAAGCCGTTGCAAACAATTGCTGGCGGCTCTCTCGAGTTCCTTAAATTCAGAGGCCTTGACGCACACCGTAGTGTTAATGTCGTCGTTGCGGAGATTGAGAAGCGTCTGAAGGAATGGAAGCTTCCTCATCAACAGGCTGCAATTGCAATCCCCGACAGTCTCCATTTCGTGTGCGACCTAATATCCAGGTCACGCACCAGGAAGAATAATGTCCTGGGCATATATGGCTCGCTGAAGCCCGGGGATACTGAAGGTAGAAAGTAGCAATAGAGAGGCATTTCTTTTAAACTGACTTTCCGTTTTTTAAAATGATTCCTTCTGTAAAATAAAGAGTTTCTTAAAGTATTTTCACAGTCCTTGTATTATTTTCAAATGCCGCACACATTAATTGACTATAGCATAAAAAGTAATCAACAATATCATAAAAAAAGATAATATTATAGTAATTAATAATATCATAAATAAGATACTACAGTAATTAAAATTTGATAAATAAGATAACATTACGTGGCTTAGGAGACCTATTAATCAATATTATATAACAAGAAATTGTATAATTAACAGTACTGTCTTCACCAAAGATGCTTATTGATGCGAATTTAGCATAATTTCGCTACCAAAAAATTTTTATCGAATAGTGTTGCTTATGAAACTTTTAATAAACGCTCATGCGATGGAGGCAACGGCTTTAAAGAGTTTAAACTTAGGGAATTGCACACGTATCAGGGAAGTTTAAACTGGAGGGGAAAAAAAGACCAACCAATAATCTTCCATTTATTTGCTCCCATTTAACAAAGGTAGATTTTAAGAACTAATCCATTATTACAAAGCGATTTTATGCAACAAATGGTACTCGAAATTTAAGTGGTGAAAACCAAAGAATTGCAATAAAAATTAAATGAAATTTAGAAAAGTTTACTCTTCAACATTCCAGATTAGGACATCTACTTTCATGAGAAACCATGAAGTACTTAATGTTGTTGGTTCTTTGTTGAGTGTCAGCGACCCTTTCCCTGTTGAGGATTTATGCATTTTCCTTTATAATATGCAGAAAGATCCAAAGGTCGCTTTCGCCTGCCACATGCGTTGCCATTCAGTGTGGAGTAGCGCTTGAGAACGTCTCATGAAGGCAGGCGCAGGCAGGACATCTTTCTGAGCAAGCAATGGACACGGAACACAAATACAGCATTAGCAAAATCGCCAGTACTCAATAGTTTCAGACAACTTGATGTCGTGAATAGGGCTATATGCGGACTCGAGGCCCACATTTATGGAAGAGTCACTATCATAGTTGAGGTCAATCCCTGCATATAACTGAGGTGTTCACTGGTTTGTAGAGAGCTGGCTGGGAGTTTATATTTACCCTGGACAAGGGTTGATCCTCAATTATGTAACATGTGATTGGCAAGCTGAGGTCAAAGGACTTGAAATTTAACCTCTGCGAGACGGCTCTTAAGCACCAAATGGCTTCAACACATGCCCTGACCAACAAACGTTACGTGTCATAACTGATCTTGATTGATTTTATGATATTTAGGCTTTCAAGCCAAGCACTGGGGCACTTTCAATCATTTAGTGCTTGAGACGGCATAAAGAGGAAGTTGGAGTAGTTGGACAGCAGAACTGATGAAAGGAGATGGGAATGGAGGTAAACTAAAAGGCTTAAAAATGTGTGCAGCTAGGGGACAAAGTTATGTGGCAAGCACTTTTTAATAATGGCATGGCAGATGAAAGAGTTTGAGCAAAACTTATTCCGCTCTCCACTACACTGTTAGTAATATAGATATATATGCTCAGATAGATAAGGTTTAAAAAAGTTTCTAATGCATATTTAATACACATACACATACACACGCACACACACATACATACATACATACATAATACATACATTCTACACACACACACATAGCGTGGATATATATATATATACATTATATATATGATTATATATATATATATATATATATATATATATATATATATATATATATATATATATATATATATATATATATAGCTTAATGATAAATAATATTGCCAAGACCAGGAAGAACATTATTATGCGAGCTTTCGAGGTATGAAACCTCATCATCAAGCTGAAAAAACGACAAGGATGAGAATCAATGAAATTACAATAAAATGAACTGTCATGATAAATCTTCAGCAAAATTACTAACCAAATATATAAAACGAACAGTAAATACAAACTAAAAGGGTGAGACGCAAAATAACGAAAAATTAAAAACGATCACAAACATAAAAATGTAAAAATAAAAATAAGGTGAAATGTAAACAGACTACCACTCACAAAGTAAAATATTTAACGACCCAGTTGTGTACCTACTATGAAATTACACGATAGCTAGTTGAATACCAGACAAGTTCCGGCTTCATCCTTTTAATAACCAGCGACTCTGAAATCAGAAGGTCCAGTCTATTTGAACAAAAGGACAGTACCTCAAAATCCAGGTCAGTGAAAGGATGGTCCTGTGCTAAACTGTGTTCCCTAATGGCAGAAAATGGTGGTTTAGAAAGAGGAAACCTACTAGTAGTTCTAATAGAAAGACCTCTGTGTTCCAAAATTCTGTGTCTGAGCCAGCGGGAACTAGATCCCACGTATCGCAGACCACACTGCGGACAAGTGAACAAGTAAACGATCCAAGAATTAAGGTCCACAGGCAGAGTAGACTTCTCCATCAAAAGTGATCTTATAGTAAAAGGATTATTGATAACAAACCGAAAATTAATTTGAGGGAAACAATGCTTAAGTATTTCTTGTAACCTTTTTTCGGACCAAATAGCTACAATGACCAAGGTAAGGCAATTTAATGTACTTTACATCTTTATATATATATATATATATATATATATATGTATGTATGTATTATACACATATATATATATAATATATATATACATATATATATATATATATATATATATATACACACATACTTTTAGGGTATAGTTTTTCTCTTATACAAGTTTCTTTTAAATCAGGTTTTTTAGTAGCATCAGTAAGTTTCTTACAGGTATCTTCATACCGTCGGAGCTTTTTCCGATTCTCATGCTTCAGTTTCTGTTGAAAAAAAATAAATATATATATATATATATATATATATATATATATATATATATATATATATATATGTGTGTGTGTGTGTGTGTGTGTGTGTGTGTATGTAATATTATATATACATACATGTATATATATATATATATATATACATACATATATATTTAAATATTTAAATCGACAATATCTATATTTATCTGCTTTATTTAATTAATCCCGTTATTCTTTTTTATTGGCCATGTTATCCTTTTTTCTTATTCTTTTCATTATTGCTTAACATAATTTACTCACACCTAGTTATCTCATGTCAAAAAGCATTCATAAGAAATCAAACGAATACAGTTTAGTCTTTTTTTTAAATCTAGTTCCTTCCGTGTCATCCTGTTTCATCCGCACAAGTCGGAAAACTGTGGGAGTCAAAGCTGACGAATACGTTAAGACAAAAGGTTTCCATTCATCAAAGCATTCTTGGGTTAATCTTATTGCAGCTATTCATTTCTTCTAAACAAATTAATTAGAATCAGTTTCACACGTATGCCTAGACCTACTGCCATCAGCATATCATACGTAGCTGAAAGGATGGGAAATATGAAAGGTAAACTATGAAAGCTAACTTTCTCGTTTAAGTCTATTTCCGATATTTACAATAAAAACCAAATTATATATATATATATATATATATATATATATATATATATATATATATATATAGAGAGAGAGAGAGAGAGAGAGAGAGAGAGAGAGAGAGAGAGAGAGAGAGAGTCAGATAACTAGGGAAAAATTATAGAAATCCAATGAACTGGAATGCGGTCAAATACAAGTTTAAGTAAAGAAAAAGATGAAAATAAGCATATCCGTATTAAAGGCAGAATATGTAAAATATATATATATATATATATATATATATATATATATATATATATATATATATATATATATATATATATATATATTATGCATGTGTGTTTGTGAGAGAGAGAGAGAGAGAGAGAGAGAGAGAGAGAGAGAGAGAGAGAGAGAGAGAGAGAGAGAGAGAGAGAGAGAGAGATGAATTAAGCAGGAATTCAGTCACAACATAGGCCTATAAGTATGTATAGATTCACATGATTAAGAAAAATGTTGGAGAAGTAAATGAGCTGAAATGAAGTCAAATACAAAATAACAATAAAACTATCGAGAGTAAAATTGTTCATATTATATGAAAAGGCAGCGTAACTCATTAAAACTTTGTATAGGATCCTCGTGCATCTAGCACGCATCTTATCCTATGTGGCATTGATGCAATGAGGACTTCGCAAATATTTGCTGCTCCCCTCTTTGGTCTTAAGTTTTCCTAAATATCTATCGCATGCTCTATAAGGTTCTCTTTGGTGTAAGCACGATAAACATCCCATTGTTGGGTCATGTAGGCCCATAAGTATTCTATTGGGTTCAGATCTGCAGACTTGGCAGCCCAGTCAATTCGAACCACTTTTGGATTCTGCTGGAACCATTGCTTTACAACCTTTTCGTTGTGGACCGCAGAATTGTCCATAGCGATATATATTGGCATGGGATACGGCAATAATAGTTTTCGAACTGAGGGTACTAAAATGTCCTGTAAAATTTCGATATACTGATTGCTGTTCAGACTCTCATCAATGGCAATTAACTCTCCCGGTCCACTGGCAGCCACCCATCCCCATAACCCAGCTGATATTCTGCCACAACGCCTTGAAGGCGCGATGTTATTTTCAGCATATCTGTCGATAGAAAATATAATTTCAACTGGTGATAGACAATTCAATAGAAAGCAGTTAGTTATAAAAAAAGAGAGAACAGTAGGCCTACAACTTTACAAAGACATATTTTCTTCTATTTTTATGTTATAACATAGACTTATCTTATAAATTATACTCTATAAATGAAAATTATGATGTTTTCTAATAGCCGATAGTATGAATTAAAACTGTATATCAAGACAACTATATGAAGATAACTGTGCAGTGCAATCCCAATTAAACACAGACAATTCCTGTGTGAACAGTCAAATGCATATAGTTATTGATCACTTCTCAGCTTTAGGTCTAGGATATAAACACTAATAAAAACAAAATAACCAAAGTTTCTTTTTTCATCTTGCAATAAACTATGGTTCTCTTCAGTATATTAAGCCTTCTTGATATCTAACAAGAACTTGCACCAAATGCAGTGCAATAATTGTCTTTCGCTGAGCAAGGGATGCTTCTTTGCCAGGCAGACGATCCATCGTGAACGTGAAGGGCTTGACAAAACAGCTGAGTTTGACCGATCAATCGCGGCATCGATAACAATAGAGTGAGGTCGCATGGTTCACACTGTTAAGGTTTTTTTTTTTTTCATCTTTGATAGCATTTTGTGAATTTCCAATGTTTTCTGTAAAATTTAACAAATGGAATCGTTCAACTACCATCAGCTTTAGAAATGACAATGTAAGGACTATGTTTATGCGATACTACTAGTGATAGCTGTCCCCTATTGTTGCCGAAGCGTGAAAATGTGGCCTCCCGTGTGGAAGTTTTGATGCGCAACATGATCGGGTGCAGAAGTGGGGTCTTCATCTTACGGTCTGCCACACCAAGTGTGGAAAGAATTTTCACACTCTTTTTAGGGGTTTATTGTAGTCACATATATTAGTTTCTTATATAATTCATTGACCAATATTCTCGGTCATTTGCATATTTATACATCTATTTATATAATAAAGACTGAATAAAGACCATCAAAGAATGGTTGTTTGCGCAGAATCATGAAGCAGCACAAGTCGATCGAGCAGCGTCTTGACTGACACGTCGAATGCAGACGATTATAACAAAGTGACGGCAGCTTTAGGTTTCCATCTAATTAAGGTAACTTAAATCTACTTAAAATTGTTTTAATAAATGTAAAAAGTGATTGTGATTAACTTAATGATCTTTAGACTATGAAGGAAAGCTCTTGGTTGAATGACTTTAAAATTTAGGCGAGAGTGGAAGTTAGTGGTGTGGAAATGTGGCATCACTGTATTATGTCAGTGGTTGTGATGTGACGTTTTTTATCACTTCGTTTCCTTCACGTCAATTTTTCTGTATGGAAAATGGTTTTACGCAATGATATATAATATGACGTTTTAAAGATGACAGTGACTGTTTTCAACGTTATTACGTAAGATTTTGTACATCTTCGAACAGAAAAATGGATTAATCAGGCATGGATCGTGCGTTAGGCAGGTCATCGAAAAATTATGAAACTTTACCAATTCTAGTTTGGGCGACTGTACATGCTTTATTCTTTAAAATTAATTTTTTAAAATAATTGGTGTTTCACGTGCTCTTGCAAATAGCAATTGCACGTTAAGTATATTATATATATATATATATATATATATATATATATATATATATATATATATATATATATATTACGTGCAATTGCTATTTGCCATAGATCAGCACTGAGTTGGCATTACCCAGGCAGGACTCATGATTTGATCCCGGCCTGTTGTCCACCAGTAGGATATAAATGACAGCTCAGTCAAGAAAAAAGGAATAGGTCCAGTAGTCTCATCCTTTCCTACAGCTTAGAGCCTGAAGTTTTATCTTCTTGATGCCACTCCCCCCTCCTAAAAATGGTGTATGTTAAAATATATATATATATATATATATATATATATATATATGTACATATATGTATATATATATATATATATATATATATATATATATATATATATATATGAATTTTAATCACATGCACAGTGATATTTTCATATTACCATTTATTAAGCCACAGATATCTTTTAACATCCAATTCACTGTACCTCTGGAATAACTTAGACCCAAGGGTAATCATAGTTGATAAGTGACTCGTCACCAGTGTGATTTGAACAGCTGCCTGGCTTAGAAACAATGATGTATAGTGACTCTGTCCCCTATGCATAAATTCTGATTCCCTTTGGGTGCAAGTCATTCCCGAGCTGTAGTGAACTGAATATTAAACGATTCTTGTGGCTAAATATTTACACACACACACACACACACACACTCATGTATGTATGTATATATATATATATATATATATATATATATATATATATATATATATATATATATATATATAAAGCAGATGCCACGAATGAAAAATGAAACAACGGAGGTTGCTATAGCTTTTCAACACAATTTGGTCCTTTACTAGCAGACTGATAAAATATAAAAATAAATTTACAAGAAAGCTCGTATAATTGACAGATGACATACAGATATCCCTGAGGATTGAGATTATAAGGAACAGATGCACCTGGAATCCAGTGCAGCTGAAGAATTAGTGGACAAACAAAACAAAGGTAAATCTTGGAGAGATTTTACAAAGGATTAGGTACAACTGACTCAAAAGTAGGGAGGAGTCTTTTCAAGGATTATACAGAGGAAGTGACTAACCACAAAAAATGACCCTGGAATGAATTAGCTGATTGCATGTGTATAAAAGCACAACACATTTTCTCCTTTTGGTAAACAATAACAATTTTTGCAAAAGTGAAAATTTTCAAAAAACTATTAAACATACAAATGTATAGAAAACATATATAAGGTAACTAATTAGTAATTTAGTCTGTGATTTTATCTTAATGTCATTCTTGAACGTTTTACTAACACAGGGGTCCAAGTAATACATGCCAGGGCTAAGGTCGAAATTGCAGCTAGAAGTAAGCTGTATAATTGCAGATTCTAAAAGACTTCATGAAGAGAGATATATCTATCTGGCAATCATTGAACTGTCAGTCCAATTGATCCTGTGTGAGTTTTCACTTAAATGAAGGAATATTGCATTGGATGTTTGCCCAGTTTTGGCAGAATGCTTATGCTGCCTAATTCTCACTTCTAAAACCTTATTAGACTTACCTATATAAAAAGAAGAGCAGTCCAAGCATGGGCTATTTTTTTTATTAACATTCCTTTTAGTGTGTTATTATAGGAAAAAATCAGGTTGACATTAAAAGATTTTAACAATGATTTTATGGTTTCAAAACCACCAAAAATAAGGCAGGCTAAGAATGTTCTTGGGGGTTTCTTTCTCCATGTTACTTTCACTATAAAACTTTTTGCGTCCTTTATTAAAGCAAATATCTTAGTATATGTGAAGGGCAACATAAACCTGTTATATCACCATCCAGTAAGTCATGCATACGTGGTATGTAGTCAGCTTTGTTTAAAATAACAATTCTATTCGACTTATCAGCTTTTGTGGTGTGGATTGTACTGTCTTTTTTAAGATCCACAACACAAAAACTGATAAGTCGAATAGCATTGTAATTTTAGATAAAGCTGACTACATATCACATATGCATGACTTACTGGATGATGGTATGACTTACAAGACACTAACAAAAAATCCCATTGATCAAGTAAAAAAAATTTCAGTTGCACAGTGAAAAAAAATCCTTAAAGTTAAAAAAGAACTAATAGGTTAGTTGTCAGTAAAATTTCCCTCGTTACCTTATTTGTACGGATTAGTAAAAACGCACCAAGAAAATAATCCTATGCGGCCTATTATTAGCACTGTTGGCTCAATATCATATAAACTTTCAAAATATATTGCCAACTCTTGTCCCCTTTAATTGGAACTATCTCCGATTCTCACTTATATAATTCACTAGATTTAGTTGATAAATTAAACAAAATCACTCTTTGCCCCACTGATAGATTTGTTAGTTTTGATGTTTGTTCTCTTTTTACTTAAGTCCCTATAGAATCTATTTTAGAGTATCTTAGTAACGACCTAATCCATCATGAATTACCTCTACCTGTAAGTCATATTATTGCACTAACTAGGTTGTGCATTTGTGATTATAAGTTGATATTTAATGGTGAATTTTACCAACAAATATTTGGTATGGCAATGGGCAACACTTTATCCCCACTCCTCTCAAACTTGTAGATGGAATTGTTTTAAAAACGATATTTACCCAATATCATTTATACTCCTTTAAAGTGGTACAGATATGTTGACGATATTTTAGCTGTTTTGCTTGCTGATATTGATGTAAATTATTTACGCTCTAATTTGAATAACCAGGTACCATCCATCAAATTTACTTTAGAATTAAAAAAGGACAATTGCCTCCCTTTTTAGATGTTTTAATACATAGAGAACCATTTCTATGCAAATTCAGTATTTATAGGACACCAACCAACAACTTAACTTTTAACTTATGTCCGTTTCTATTCATTTTTTCTTCTATGTTTTTACGAGCATTGCGCATTGTCAGTCGCCAGTATTTGGATCAAGAAATCGAATACATAAGAAAACTAGGAACAGGTTTATGTTAACCTTCACATATACTAGATATTTGCTTTAATAAAGCCCACAAAAAGTTTGATTGTGAAAGTAACGTGTAGAAAGAAATACCTAAAATCATTCTTAGCCTGCCTTATTTAGTGGTTTTGAAACCATAAAATCATTGTTAAAATTTTTCAATGTTATCTTGATTTTTTTACTATAATAACACACTAAAAGGAATGTTAATAGAAAATAGCCCTAAGGAAAGCAACAACATAATAATATATAAAATTCCATGCTTGGACTACTCTTCTTTTTATATAGGTGCATCTAGTAAGGATTTAGAAGAGAGAATTAAGCAGCATAAGTATTCTGTCAACACTGGGCAAACATCCAAATATCATTTATTTAAGTGAAAACTCACACAGGATCAATGGGACTGACAGTTCAGTGATTGCCAGATCAAAAGATTTCTTTTCACGAAATCTCCTATGTATTCGTATGTTAAATAGTTTTTTGAAAATATTCATTTTGCAAAAATTGTTATTGTTTACCAAAAGGAGAAAATGTGATGTACTTTTATAAATATGTAATCAGCTTATTCACTCCAAGGTCATTTTTGGTTTTGAGCCAGTTGGGCCCAATCCTTTGTAAAACTTCTCAAAGATTTACCGTTGTTTTGGTAGGTCCACTAATTCTTCAACTGTGTTGGATTCTAGGTGCATCTGATACTTATAATCCTCATCGTCAGGGATATCTGAATGTCATCTGCAATTATACGAGATTTCTTGTAAACTTATTGTTATATTTTTCAGCAGTCTACTAGTAGAGGGCCGTTGTGTTGAAAGACCTAGTAACCACTCCGTTGTTTTATTTTTCCTTGGTGGCATTTGCCTTCATTTATACATTCATCACGTTCCATATCTTCGTGAATCAGTTATACACACACACATACACACGCACACACACACACACACACACATATATATATATATATATATATATATATATATATATATATATATATATATATTTATATATATATATATATATATATATATATATATATATATATATTTATAATGTACATATATAAAAAGTATTTATATTCATAAATATACATATATATATATATATATATATATATATATATATATATATATATATATATATATATATATATATATATATATATATAATCAAAAAGCTACAAACGTCCTTTAATATCCAAAAATCTATTCTTGAAATAATATATTTTCATATATGTTACCGAAGGAATTTTTAAGTTGATAATAAGTCCACCGTCCCGTGGATCGAACCAGCGACGGACGAGGGAATCAGGAAACAGTGACGCACTAACGAAATCGGCCGATTTCGTTGGTGCGTCATAACTGATTCCCGTCCGTCGCTGGTCTCGATCCTTATATGGACGGTGGACTAATTATCAATTTAAAAACCCCTTCGGTAACATATATGAAAAATATATTATTTCGGAGGTAGAGTGAATTGGATATTAAAGGACGTTTGTAGCTTTCTGATTGTATATGAATCACGGTGATGTGATAAATAGTCATATATATATATATATATATATATATATATATATATATATATATATATATATATATATATATATATATATATATATATATATATATATATATATATATAGTGAGGATTGAGAGGGGTTCTATCAACCGGTAGACATCAGCAGGTTAGGGTGAAGGATCATTCCATTATTCCTTTTCAAGGTACTTTATTGATGCTGCAACGTTTCAGGACTAAAGTCCCATTTTCAAGCTATAAAAATAGAAGTTAAAAGTTAAAATAAAAACTCGGGCTAAAATTAAGTAAAAAAAAAAAACTTTATACATATATACAAATAATATAAAAGTAAAGTACAAAGGATAGGGAGGAGTAAGTACCATAAGGTGCTGAAGGCACAGACCGAGTGACTATTCGGGCCGGGTTCAGCTTCGACTTAAACTCACGAGAGATACAGAGGTGTTGAGGAAGACTGGGTGTTTAACTGTGGAACTAGTTGTTTAATAAAGAGTGTTTCCAAGATTGCTAAATATTGTTCGTTAGGAGTTTGGCCTATAATTTTAAAATCTTTGTAGTTTATGTCATATTTGCATTTCTTTGCATGTTCTCGTACACATGAAAATTCAGGATTAGTCAATTTGACGCCTGTTCGATAGCTAACGCCTCGATGAGAGTCCAATCTCACTTTGAGTAACCTCCGTGTGGAGCCGACGTACTTCCCAAGATTACATCTAGGGCAATTAAATAAATATACGACTCCTGAGGTCATTAGTGGATCCAGTTTCTCCTTATGTTTAAACAGAGATCTAATACTCATTGGGTTGCAGGGTATTAGCTTTAATTCAATGGCAGGTAAAAATTTCTCGACTAACAACTTCAATTCACGATAGAAATTTAGGTCATGAATAAATGGGACACTTGCATATAATCGTAATTTTGGTACTGTAGTTATTTTAATTTTAGGATGGAAGATATTGTTTAAAAATTTGCTGAGGTGTTTATCAAAAGTTTGATGGAAAGCAGTTGTCATGAAATATTGGTGGAGATAAGTTATTTCACTGTGAAAAAGATTCCAATTAGACGTTATGTTAAAAGCCCTATGAAAGAGCGTAGACATGGAGTTTAGTTTAAAATTATAAAAGCAGTTACTATAAAAATTTGAGCCCATAAAAGTTTTCTTTCTAAAAACCGTGGTGTTAAAATGATCATTTTGTTTAAAAACTGTTACATCTAAAATGGCAGCTTATTTTCATTTTCATATTCAATAGTAAAATTAATATTAGGATGTACTTTATTGGCATAATCAAGAAATTTGTCAGCTTGATCTTTATCTCTGAACAGCAAAAAGGTATCATCCACCGAATTAACCGTTTTTTAAATATCTTAAAGATTATAATATCATTAGTGAAACTACTTATACTTCATTATATAGTACAGGTGCCTCATATGGAGTGATGTATGGGCTACCTAAAATTCATAAAGAAGGTATACCAATGAGGCCCATCCTCACCTCTTATGCTACTTCTAATTATAAAATTGCTAAATTTCTGGTACTCTCCTAGCTCCTTTTACTACGAATAACTATAGCTGTAAGAATTCAGAACATTTTAAAGAAAAAATTTTACCCAGGATTCAGACTTATTTATGGTTAGCATGGATGTGAGTCTCTTTTACTAATGTACTGGTAGAAGAAACCATTGACATTATTGTTAGCCGTATTTTTACTGACCCAGATGCCACTTTTAATAATTTTAACCTCACGGATTTTAGAAAATTGCCATTCGAGCTCGCTGTGCAGGACACAGCCTTTGTTTTTAACGGCAAAGCCTACATTCAGGTTGATGGTATGGCGATGGGATCCCCTTTGGGTCCCACCTTTGCAAACATTTTTATGTGCTCCTGGAGGAGCGCATACTGACAATTGTCCTTTGGCCTACCATCCCTTATTTTATAGTAGGTACGTGGATGATATTTTTTGCTGTTCAGAGATAAAGATCAAGCTGATAAATTTCTTGATTATGCCAATAAAGTACATCCTAATATTAATTTTACTATTGAATATGAAAATGAAAATAAGCTGCCATTTTTAGATGTAACAGTTTTTAAACATAATGATCATTTTAACACCACGGTTTTTAGAAAGAAAACTTTTTATGGGCTCAAATTTTTATAGTAACTGCTTTTATAATTTTAAACTAAACTCCATGTCTACGCTCTTTCATAGGCTTTTAACATAACGTCTAATTGGAATCTTTTTCACAGTGAAATAACTTATCTCCACCAATATTTCACTGACAACTGCTTTCCATCCAAACTTTTTGATAAACACCTCAGCAAATTTTTAAACAATATCTTCCATCCTAAAATTAAAATAACTACAGTACCAAAATTACGATTATATGCAAGTGTCCCATTTATTCATGACCTAAATTTCTATCGTGAATTGAAGTTGTTAGTCGAGAAATTTTTACCTGCCATTGAATTAAAGCTAATACCCTGCAACCCAATGAGTATTAGATCTCTGTTTAAACATAAGGAGAAACTGGATCCACTAATGACCTCAGGAGTCGTATATTTATTTAATTGCCCTAGATGTAATCTTGGGAAGTACGTCGGCTCCACACGGAGGTTACTCAAAGTGAGATTGACTCTCATCGAGGCGTTAGCTATCGAACAGGCGTCAAATTGACTAATCCTGAATTTTCATGTGTACGAGAACATGCAAAGAAATGCAAATATGACATAAACTACAAAGATTTTAAAATTATAGGCCAAACTCCTAACGAACAATATTTAGCAATCTTGGAAACACTTTATTAAACAACTAGTTCCACAGTTAAACACCCAGTCTTCCTCAACACCTCTGTATCTCTCGTGAGTTTAAGTCGAAGCTGAACCCGGCCCGAATAGTCACTCGGTCTGTGCCTTCAGCACCTTATGGTACTTACTCCTCCCTATCCTTTGTACTTTACTTTTTATATTATTTGTATATATGTATTTTTTTTTTTTTTTTTTTACTTAATTTTAGTCCGAGTTTTTATTTTAACTTTTAACTTCTATTTTTATAGCTTGAAAATGGGAATTTAGTCCTGAAACGTTGCAGCATCAATAAAGTACCTTGAAAAGGAATAATGGAATGATCCTTCACCCTAACCTGCTGATATATATATATATATATATATATATATATATATACATATATATATATATATATATATATATATATATATATATATATATATATATATATACTGTGTATATATTTACTTAAATATACATTCTTAAATGTATATATATGGTGTGTGTGTATATATATATATATATATATATATATATATATATATATATATATATATATATATATATATACCTGTATATATACATAAAGATGGTCGGTTCGGCAACCATGACATCGAAAGAGTGCAGGTCAAACTTGCATTAACGTTTGTGTCAGAAAGCGTCTTGAAACGGATGAGAACGATTATTGGAGCCAGGCCATGGAATAAGCAGCTTGACGACAAACCACAGAGAAAAAAAGTTATGAGTAATATGAATGGGGTTAGATCACATTAATCTTTCCTCTGCCTTTTTCTTCCTCTTTTTGCTTCTCCGTCAAGTCCCTAGTGCTATTGCATTTCAAAGCCTGTTCCATTTGTGCCATTGATAATAATCTACATATTCATTACAATATATGGGGTAACATGATCGTACAGCCAAAAAAAAGAAAGAAAGAAAAGAGAGACCGAAAGGCCAGGGCATAGTGAAAGTACTCGTATTATCTCTGTTAAATATAATATGAATTGTACTTTGCAGGCAGTTTTGTTAATTATACTTGTGCAAATACACTTAATCAGAATAAAATTCAAGGTATTATCTATCTCACATGAAAAAGATTCAGCTCAAGTAAGAGGAAAACTCACAGTTGAACACACTCATTGCAATTTCATAAAATGTCATTACAGGCAGAGCACCGTGAACAATTACCAAAATATCTACTAGTGATCAGACGTGATTTAGGATAACATAAATAAAATGCCACCTGCGGCTGTAGAGCGTGAAAAACGTAAACGCAGTAATACTGGACTAGAAATGTGTGTGTGTGTGTGTGTGTGTGAGAGAGAGAGAGAGAGAGAGAGAGAGAGAGAGAGAGAGAGAGAGAGAGAGAGAAATGTGCTTATAAAGCTCAGTACAGATGAAGAAAGAACTATTGCAGAAAAACAAAAAGGCAAAATACGGAATTTTTTTTTATTATTGACAACCGTTCCATCGAACCGTTGTTAATTATTGAGAAACAAAGAATAGTTGAACTTCCACAATTGCGTGTCTTTGAGGAGGAAGGCGGCGGAAGGAGGGGCGGGGGTGAGGTACAGGGATGAGTCAAACGAAGGGTTAGGCAGGTTGCTGAAACCATATAATCATTATGTCTCGATTTTTGGAACAGAAAGAACGAGTTTGGCGGGTGACGAGGAGTGGAAAGGTAAGGTATGGAGGTGGACACTTACGTGATGACGGAGTTATTTCAATATTTGTTCTCTTACTGGGACAAGAAAGAGGTTCAGTTACCTCTCTTTTTCCGAAAGTATAAAATTCTGATAAATGTGGTTGTGTATGTAAAATTATGTTGTATAAAACTTGCTCACATACGTCACGACAAGGTCGGCTCTTAAAATAATGGAATTTGGCTGTCATCAGGAAACAGGTTTATAGCAGGAACTGTAACTTTACAGTCGTTGCTGTTATCTGACTTTCCCTAATGTAATCCCATCACATGAAACGGTAACAACTGGTGTGAAAATTCTTCCCTGCTGAGATATTCATTTATTACCAAATATTCGCATCCAGTAATTTCAGCTTTTTCCAGGAAATGACTGTCTGCATTCTTACACAAATAACCTACCCTAAGTTGCTTTTCCAGGGTTAAATTGATCTTGCCCATGAAAGTGGTCGGTTAAACTGGATGTTGCTGGGCACCTGTACGGAGCATGAACCAAATATTTCCAAGGCAGAGACGTTTTAAAACACTTGAAAGTACGGGAATAAACACTGCACCCACGAATGATCAAGCCTAACTTTGCCGCACCATTATACCAGTATTGCACACTGTTTAGTTCCAGAGTCATAACCTAAATTATGGTAGAGCGCCATTATTCGTAACTGACTTTAGTGCTATAGTTCACACATCTGGCAAATACATAGGTTAGAACTGTATAAGTCACACAACAGTCATCAAATCCTATGCCCAAATGACAAAGTTACCGTTTGGTATGAAATGATCTTGCATACTCTGCATTGAATTTTATGAGAGTCACAGTTATGGATCGTTATTATTATGCCACAATGTTGTAGTCTTAAAGGATGACTAGATCAGACCCAAAACAGCATTTCTATAATATTTTTATGAACCAAGTTGAATAAAATTGTGTTCTTTGCTGTGAAGGGTAAATTAGGTCTCCACCAAGAACTAAAGATCAGCGGCTAACAGATTAACTATCCCACTTATTCTTAAGTTTAATTCTAACTATGCAAATTATTTTTCTATATATTAGGGCGTTCATGGGTCATCCCTTATGGCAGTCTTCATCTTTCAAAGAGATATGTCAGCAACCCGTTAATCCAAAACATCTTAAAACAGTGAAAAGATAGGTATATCGTTGCCGTGAGACAGATGGCAGAACGAAACTGTATTTTATTGCGAGTCCCTCTGACGTTTTTCTTTTTTTTTTTTACCATGTGTCCTTCAAATTGCTTTTATGTGTTTGCTTCTGTGGTCTTGGGGATTGGGAGGGGGTTTGTAAAGGTGAGGAAAGCGTGGCTGGCGAGAGGGGACAAAGCACAACAGTTTGGCAGAGAGAGGTTGTGGTTGTGGGACATCCTAGTCTGTTGTTTTGAGGGTTGTTCTCTTAGGGTTGTAAGTTTGCTTTGGAATTAGTGCCCTGTACTGAAGTCTAATAAGGCGAGTTTTTGGTTATGCATTTTTCTTGTTATTTTAATCTACCGCTTCTTTCTCAACGGTCTTATTACTGGTAGTAGTATTTTCATAACTCATTCATCTCTACTGAATATGAACAACTTTTGACATACCTACGTCGTACTGTCCATGATCCTGTTATGCTAATTTTCTTATTAGTTATACCTCTTCATGTACTGTTATTAATATTTGAGTTCCCTAATTGTCTTCAGCAACAGCAGCAATTTTTTTTATCTACCTTGTACTGGCTGCTGTTAGGTTATGCATACCACATCTATTATCCTTGTCATACACATTGTTATTAGTGTAGCTGCTCCATTGTTTTCATTATCATATCATCAGACCACTGTATTTTGTAATGTCTGTATTGTAACTACTTTTTGTATTTTGCATCCGTGAGTTGAAATAATGTTTATTATTGGTATCGTTATTTCTATTACTAACGCACTGGTGGCGTCAAAGGATTTAGATAATTTTGCAATTAAGTCATACTTAAATCATGTAAAGTTTAATGCTTCCCGAATGTTAATAAATATAGATAAAAGATTAGGTAAATTCAATTTTTTTTATAATCTTATAATCTTATCAATGGAAAATGCTACCAAGGGAATCATCATCATCTCTAGTGCCGTGTGACGCAAAGAGCCTCTGTGAAATTCCACAACTCTTTCTTTCTTGTTCAGGACACTTCCAGTTAGATTTCCCCAGGGGTTGTGAGAAGGACAAGTCCAAGCCATCGCCATTTCCTTATCAGCAACATCTCTCCTATATACGAAATTTTCACAATTTCACTTATGGCACCATTCCTCACTCTTCCTCCACGTGATTCCTATGCTTTCTCGTAAAGCTTTATTTTGAAATCAGCAAAAGTTATAGTTTCTTTGTTTCATTTTCATGCCATGATTCCTGTTCGTATTGTAATGCAGATCATTTACTTACGTAAAATCTTACTTTGTTCGCACTTTCAGTCTATTTGATATAAAAAATCTTATTCGGCCTGCCCATTATTTGATTTACCACATTTTTGGCATTAAATATTTAACACAGTCAACCACATCGATCCTTTTTTCCATCTCAAGTTATTTCATACTTTTACATATATTCTGTCTTCATAACTTCTGTTTTTCCTTCTGAATTCAATCTCTAGATATATGGTGCATTCTGTTCAGTAAGTCTTGTAAGTCGTGTTGTGTTTTGCTGATTAAAACAGCATCAGCTGCATATTCTAAGTCTTCCAGATTCCTGTTGGTAATCGAAACAACTTTTTCTTCCATCTCCCACCACTTTTTCATTATAAAATCTGAGAAGGGCAAACAACAAAAGTGAAATAACATTTATTGTAGCACCATACTAGTTACTGTAAATTCGTATGAAAAGGTCCAATCTACATTAACTTTGCATCTACTTTGTTCATAGATAATTTCAAAAGATTTACATATTTAGCGATTATGCTATAGTGACGCAATGCCTTCATAATATTGGCCTGTGGACGTTTTCAGATGCCTTACCTAAAACTAACTTGTCATCTCTAAGCATTTTATTGTTTTCTTTCCCCAGCCTATTGGAAATAAGTACACTAAATATTTTTATTACCACTGTCTTAGTGCAGTTCCTCTGTAGGTAGCTTTGCTGTGACTTCTAGTTACCAGTCATCAGGCCTTGTTTCCTCACTCCTTATTCAGCAAAACAGTCTAGTTAGTATAGGTTTGATTTTCAACTAAAATAATTTCTGAAGTGATTCCATCATAGCCTGATGTTTTCCACATCATAAGTTTCTTTACTTACTTTTAGGTCTTCTACAGCTTCTGATATAACAATCAAATGAGCTCCCCCATATATGCCTTATTCATGACCTCACAAAATTGTTCTTGCCATCTTTGTCTTTCCTCTTGTTCTGATGTTATTACTGATTCTTAATCTTTTTGACGCGTATTTTTCTTGTTTTCTTTTTCCAATGGATTTACCATTAAGAATTATGTGAACTGCCCTAACTTCATGGCTTTGTCAACATCATCTGCCCTCTCATCTCTTACTGAGCTTGGTTTACCTTCATTATTTAGTCTTGAGTAATTAGTATGCTCTATTTGACATTCTCCATCGCCTCCGAAATTCTCTTATGTGTCTTTTGTTTTTATGTTTCCATTTTGTTACACCACGTCTCAATTGAATCAGTTCTCATTGATTGTCTGCGCCTCCTCAGATATGGTTTCTAGAACTGCACAACTATATTTTAGTATTCAACTGTCAAAGACTCTCGATAGTCATCTTCAAGAAGCCTTCTTGCAATAAACCTGGATACTTGGTCAAATATTTGGTTGGGTACTTTTAATTTCAGTTTTAATATTTACAGTCTCACCTAGGCCTCCCTTGCTAGGTGCATCCTCCATAAACCTTCATTGTTCCTACCAACTTTTGCATTCCTATCACCAACAACAATTTCTCTTTCTGGTATTTTACCTATGTCATTCTGCAGTTTTATGTGACATTCATCTTTTATTTCTTTGGAGAGTTTAATCATTGGTACTTAGTAAACTATAATACTATTGTTAGCCTGTTTTGATTTAAATCTTTCCAGTTAGTTAGTGCGTGTCCTGAATTTGGTGTTAAGATTATGCCTACTCCTTTTCTACCAGTTCCAGCTGTTCTTAATGAATAAATGTACACATTACCCCTATCCAGTCTGTCTTTTCCACTTCCAACTCCTTTGCGTCCTTTGCACAACTAAGCTGTCCAGTCCAGTCGCTCAAGTTCATTATCTATTGGCTCTATCTGTCTATTGGGATTCAGGTTTTTTATATTTCATTTTACTTTTTTTATTTTCACTTATACTTAAAGTTTATAATCTGGGAGATTCTTAGCAACCCCATATGCCTGGGAATGGAAGCCACTCCAAACTTGGCCTATTCATTAATGTGGCAGAGTTCAAAATGATTCAATGGATCAAAACGGTACATGCTACAAGTTTGTTCCATGTATATATATATATATATATATATATATATATATATATATATATATATATATATATATATACACACACACACACACACACATATATATATATATATATATATATATATATATATATATATATATATATATATATATATATATATATATATATATATATACATATACATACCAGGGTTTCGAAATTAGAGCCCTCCCCTCCACAGAACAAATAGAAAGTTATGAATTTTTCTGCTGTAGCCTATCTCCAAGTACATTATTTTAAGTTTCTATTTAACTATTTTTCATTCTACATTTCTTGTATTTTCAGACTGAGTGATGGAGTTAGATACAGCCGTGGCTAACGACTCGGAGGAAATCAGATGGATTGACCGAATCCAGGCTATAACCTTCAGAGAGCCCAGGGATGCTGGTGCATCCTTCATTTCACGTTCCTAGATAGCTAAATACATTAAAAGAAATGAACCCTTTGTTAAAAGAAACTGGAACAAAAATCCATATGACTGTCATCGCGAAAAGAGTGAGAATCTTGGAAGGCCTGAAGTCCTTTCTCAGGAGTCAAAAGACATCATAGCTGAGGCAGTTGGTAGACCAAGAAAGTCTTTACATAAATTGGCGCTTGAACTAGAAACAAAAAGGGAAAAGAAGAGAAGTTATAGTGCTGTATATCATGAGTTGAAAAAAATCTGGTATCAAGCCATTTCATGTTATCAGCAAGCCCAACATCACTCAGCAACAGAGAGAAGACCGTGCATGGTTTTGTGGTTCATTTCTTAAAGATTGGGATGAAGCTGACTTTCTCCATGTTGCTGCATCAGATGAATTCTTCATTTACACAGTCAGGAAGCCAAATCATAAAAATGACATAATTCGGGATGCAAAGTTGGATGATATCAGCGATGACATGCGCTATTGCCAAGCTGTGAAATTTCCTGAATGTTTGGGAATTTTTCTGTTTCACAGCCAAACGGGTAATGTGGATCATCAAAGAAAAAGGACAGTCATGGAATGGGGAATACTTCAGAGAAACTGTGCTTACTAGTGGAGTATTTCCTTTCCTCAAAGATCCTGAAAATGTGTTATCTGTTGAAGAAGTCACATTTTTACATGATAAGGCACCATGTTTCAAGGCTCTTCAGACACAGGAGCTGCTTCAAAACAGTGGTATCGATTTCTTCTTGTCAAGTGAATTTTCAGGTAGCTCCCCTGACCTTAATGTGTGTGAAAACATTGGTAGTATCTTAAAGGATCGTGTTGAAGTGTGCACAGTGAACTATGATGGTATACCAAGCCTCGACAACCTGCGAAGAGAGGTGACCGAAGTGCTCAGGGAAGGAGTTTGAGTCTCAGCTTTTTTGCGATTTGCTGAAATCATACCCCTCAAGAATACAGGCTGTGGTACAGGCAGACGGAGGCCACACACAATATTAAATACTGAGAGAGAAACTTAAATAAATACCTGTTCTGAATTACTTTTGTTTTTGTCCATATCAATTTTAGTTTATGCTGTAGAGAGGGGTGGGGCTCTAATTTCGAAACGCCCTGAATTTATATTTATATTTATAGTCCTGTGACTGTGTGGAGAAGGCACTGTAAGGACATGTGTGATGAGAGTGAGTGGGAGAGTTGTTAAAGACCACTACTGCTAAGGATGGTTAGGTTCAATTGTTTTTTTTTTCTGAGCTTGGAGCAGGTCTTGCAGTTCTTGTGCAATGTGCTGGTCAGTTTGTTTCTGATTTTGTTTTACTTCTGAGGACATGGAAGCTGTATGAGAAATCTAAGAAGTGTGGGTGAACAGTAAAGTGTGTTGTGCAAATGCTGAGTTGGTTTTTGTGGTGGTCATTGAGTTAATTTAGTTGTCATGTTGTTATTTATCAGAGCTGTTCTAGGTAGTAGTCTAACCTGGGTTAGACTACTACCTAGGCCTAGTTAGGCCTAGTAAGAGGTCTTTGGATATAAATTATCATGGCTGTTATGGGGTTGTCTGACTTGTCAGGTTAGCCATCTTGGCGTGCAAGGTTAGCCACTGGTTGCAAAGCATATCACCTCATCTCCAAACTAAATACTGGAAGAGTGCAGATAAGAATTTTGCTTACTTAATTTTCTTCTTTTTGTTAACTATTATACCACAAGCTCTGTAGGCCTTTATCATGAGACATGAAGTAAGAATTAGAACTGACATGATGAAATCATTCGTCAGAGAGAGGGATCTAATAGTGTGGTTAACAAAGCCAAGACTGGTTGAGAAATGCAGAAAATTAAAGAAGCGGTGAGTTTCATGCTTCTGTATTTATACTGAGATGCCCAAGTTCTGTATCTAGAGATGGACAAAGTAGATTGGGTGAGCACTGAGAAAACAGGGACTAGGATGAAAGGGTCGGTTACTGAGAGGGCATCTGAAGCATACTGCTAGCCCAGTAGGATGGGATGGGATGGGTTGAAATTCATGCTAGCAAGGTGAGGTTAACCAGGCTAGCTTAACTGATGGAGGAAGGATTGGAGATAGTTATTAAGTTGATGTTTTTGAATGATGTTTCCCTGAACAACAATTTTCAAATACTGAATCCACACCCATGAGTGAGTTGGTCACAGCTAGCTAATTTGGTGATATCAACAAAAATACTGGATGTAGCTGCAGTTACCTCAAGATGGAAGAGCATGAGCTGGGTGATGACATGGCAAACTACTCAAAGTGATGAAGTAATGGGGGTAAATTTGAGAGCCTCATAAGTTCAAGGATTAGTGTGACCCAGGTACAATGGGCCACACATGGTGAGAGACAGTAAAAAGCAGGCCACATGGTGAGTTTGTATGATCAAGGAAATAACCAGAAGTCCATGCTATTCTGGCAGTTAACCCTTTAATCAAGTAAAGGCTCTCGCAAATTCCCTGCCAGCACTGGACGTCTTAGTGGGTGGAAGGGGCGAAGGTTCATCGACAGTGTTGACTGAGCAGTTGGTAGGTAACTGTATGGGATAACAGTTTAGTGGTATGGAACTGATGGTAAGTGGGTTAAGCTCAAGAGTTTGGGCAGTTACTGCTGATAACATCAATCATAGGCGTCAATATAGTAATATGGATGAATAAGATTGGACAGGTGAGGTAGGTTATGATCAATAAGGATGGGGTGGTTCTCAGCAGGGTTAAGTGCGCTGTCACTGTTGAGTACAATGATGAGGAATCTGAGTCTCTGGGGGTGAGCCCAAAAAGGAAAGTCTGTTTTTCGTAGAATAAAGGACAAGGATTTTGGCACCAGTCTGGACAGACAAATGATTCTGAAATTAAGGGGAGCTTCCAAGGCTGCAAAACAAGGTGAAATGCTATGAGTGATCATTGGAATGGGGCCCAGAGAAGAGTTTGAGAAAAATATTGACAACTGGATTAAAGCAGTTATACTTGTGCTTTTGGGGTAGGATAGGAGATCAAGAGTAGAGTGCTGCAATTGATGGCAAAAAAGGGTAAAATCCTTCCTTTGCTGAATTTTCTTGGACAGGCGAGGATACCATGGATGTGTGTGTTCAGACTATGAGAATGGAGATGGATGACTAAAGCCACTACAGTTGTTAATCTGAAGTCGGTCTACAAGTATCTCTGTGTTTATGAGAAGTTGTGAAAGTATCAGGTGATGAAGTGCAAAGGTAGGACATATTGTCTAACGAAGTTAGGGCTTGGCTGAATTTGGCATCACACCTCATGTCATGTTCCTCAAGACAAACTCAGAGAAGGTGGAACGAATGAAGCTTGGTACTACCTCATGTATAGATGATAAATTATTGATGAAATGATCATGACAATAGATGACATAGATCCTTCGGAGAGTTTTTGGCTAACTACAAGACTGCCAGTGCTGTTGGAAGGGGGAGCTGCTTTGAGACACAGTCTGAAGAGGATGGGGCAGGGAAGCTTGTTTTTTAGTAAGAGAATAAGATTCCAGAATTGCAAGAACGCTTGAGTAGGAAGGAGCCACTCTTGGCATATGAGAGATTGGTGTGCACAAGACATGGGGGTCAGGGGTATATATAGTTGAGAGGCTAAGAAGGGAAGGTCTAGTGAGTGGGGTTATGTGGTGCAATGCGTTTTCTAATGAATTCCCTTTCCGAACATATTTCTACAGGCTCTTATCTCATGTACCCCAAGAGCTCTGCCTTCCCAATATGCCATCTCTTTCTCATTTACCTATTTGTGCACTGGCATGCTCTAAAAACCTGCAATGCACAGATTCAAACTCTTCAAGAAACTCTTGTACTTTAATCTTCTTTCAGTCCTGTCCCACACACATTCTCTATCAGAACTTTCCCTTTTGCCAGACTCAGTCTTACCCCATACAATCTTCACACTAACACATATGTACTCTTAATCCCTGCCCAGAATTTCATTGATTCCACAATCAATACAACTTCCCAAGCTGTACAGTACACTTTCAGCTATCGTCAACACACTGACCCTTTATCCTTACCATTCCTGCACAAACTGCCTTTTTTTCACCTCTGTCTCACTCAGTGCCAAACCAGGCAGCTTCCCTTCTTAAACCCATCAGCTATCATACATTCCTTATCTTCTGCACCACATTAATATACATTTAAACCAGGAAGATGCATAGAAATACACGATGTGGGGTTACAAACCCTATACCACAGCTGTTTTATGACTGTCACACTGTGCAGAATAGTGGAAATGTTATTATTTTCTAGCCATTTAAGAGAACTGAGAATCTGACGCTATTCGTCTCTTGTGGAGAACCTCATCTGCCATTTACAGGCATTTATTTTCACCACATCTATCGCGCGAGAACAAGTGAGCAGTGTTGCAATACAGTTTGGCTGCTAGTAATTTTATTCAACACCACTTCTGCATCACTTGGCTGATACATGACCTTTAAGGAATTTCCCTATTTCTCACCTTATCAGTTCTTATGCTACAGATATTACAGAAATAGTTCATCATAACAGTTTCGACCATTTTTCTTTCATTTGCATTCAACATTCTCCATGGTAAAACAATCTCCTTATGCATTCCCACCCTGTCTTCCAATGACAATTCAAGTCTTTCCTAAAACTGCACACACTCCACTACCTTTCTTGTTTCACAAATTCTGTGTAAGACAAGTAAAAGGGCGATATGTGCATGAATGGGAAGGACAAAGAACGTATGTGTCTAAGGCAGGTGTAGATCTAATACCACTTGTGGTATTAAAGATTCTTTGAGGATGGGTGGAAGAGTAAAAAATGTGTTAGTCCTAGAATTTTATGGGAAATATTGAAATGGCAGGAAAAAAGTTTGAAAGTGAGTGTATATGAGGCAGTATGGGAAAGAGTAAGGGTAATAGAAATTCTTTTTGGGACAGTTTGAATCCGCCTTCCTGGATTGGAGAACATGGGATGGTGGTTGTGCCAGGTGATTTAAATGCAAAGGTGACAGAGAAAGAAATGGTTTTGATGGCAGACATGGTGTTCTTGGAGTAAATGAGAACGGTGAGAATCATATGGAAATGTGTTTGGAAAGGGGGCTTGATTGCTGGAAATATATAGTTCATAAAGAAAATCTCAAACAAGGGAAAATGGTGAGCAGCTGGAGGAGCTGGGTGTGTATCTGATCATTTTTTACTTGAAGGAAAAATTAAGAAAGATAAAAGTGCCAGTTGGAGAGAAAGGAATGAAAATGCAGCTGCAATGGTAATCAAAACAACAGAGTTTAATAAGGTAGAAGTAAGGGAAGCACCTAAGAAAATGGTTGAAAAATGGGCTAGGATTAACCTTTTCGGTCAATATGAATTTGCAAGTGCTGTCTGTCACAGAGCCAGAGCTGTGATAAGCAATATATTTTTACGTACTACACTGGCCTTTTAGTTACTGTTTATACTATGACGCCCATTTTCACTTAATTTCAATGTAAACTTCTCTTACCGTAGTGTTACTTTCATAAAAAGGAATATAAGAGAAACGGTCAAAATTCCGAAAAAACTGAGTAAAATAACCTACAACACGTCATAACTGAAACAGTGGTTAAATTCTGATGATGCTTTAACGAACCATAAAACACTGAAGTTGAAGTATGTGAAGAGTGCAAAATAACCAGGATGGGGTTAAAGAGTGTTTGGTGGATTAAGAACAGGGGGAGACGGAAGTTTAATGAGGGGAGAAAGGAAATTATTTGAGGTGCAATTGCAAAACAGAAGAGGTTTATATGCAATAAAACAGGATAATAGATGAGGTGGTTAAGGAGAAGGTGAGAGAGAAAAGAATGAATGAATGAAATAAAAAAAAGTTGCGGGAGAAGGTAAGCTAGGACTTCAGAGATAATAAGAAGGTGTTTTACCTTGAGGTAATTAGAATGGGAAATGTTAATTAGCAAATGGATCTCAGAATAAAAAATGTAAGCTTAGGGATGCTGTCTGAAGAGAATGCAGTCCTGGGTCGATATAGTAGGGATTTTTAAGATATGCTAAATGTGGAAAATAGGAAAGAGACGAAGCTGAATGACGCAAGAATGAATGTGGAAGGAGTTGCTGTTGGGGCTGCAAACTGGAAAGACGCCAGGAGCTGTTGGGGTTACAAGTGAGATGCTGCTATACAATGAACAAATGTTGATGACTGGCTGATCAATGTACAAGGGATATGTCTGGATGATTGAAGGATTTGAAAGAAATGGGTTAGATTGATTGTTCCTCTGTATGAGGGTAAATGTAATTGAGGAAACTGGAAAACGTGCATGGGTGTAAGTTTGCAGGGTTTTGACTGAAGAAGTAAGACAGATGGCAGAAACATTGGTAGGGGAACAGGGGATTTAGTTTAGACAGGGAAGAAGGTGTGTGGATCAAGTGTTTGTTAAGAAACAGTTATGTGAGAAGTTTAAAGGTAAAGAGAAAATGCTGCATGTAGCATCCATGGTCCTAAAGAAAGCTTATGATAGAACTGGTATAAATGCAGTGTGGATGCTGATTAGAATATATGACATAAAGGATATATTGCTGGCAACAATGTAAAGTTTTTATAATGGAAGTAAAATATATCTAAGAGTTTGCTGGCAGAGCAGTGACTGGTTTGGTGTAAGATTTGTCAGGGACAAAGGAATATCATATCTCTATACCTGTTTGATATTTTTGTCTTGAAAGAATAGAAGATGCAGCTAAGCTGAATGAGATGGTCGATAATAAAGTGGTTGGTGCTCTGCAGACAGGACTGATTTGGCGTAATGAAGGGAAACTGCAGATTAGTGAAAGAGTTGAAATAGTTCCCCTGAGGAGAAAGTATAGAGTAAAAATGAGCAAGAGTAAAACTTATGATGATATTTGGGAACCAAGAAGAATATTAACTAGAACATGAAGGGATGGCAGCACTAAATTCCCATAAGTATTTGGAGTTAATATTTTGGATGACGGCAGGATGAGATATGAGAAGGGTGTCACAAAATAGGTGAAGCAAGAATGGCGGCAGGATTTGTGCATAAGATTGGAAGGAAACCTGGAAGCCAAGGTAAGAATATATGAAAGGATGTTTGAACCAATTCTCTTGTATGTAACTGAAATTTATATGTTGAATGTAAATGAAAGAAAAAAGGTGGAAGCTGTAAAAGAGGAATTAGAAGTGATATGGTGAGAAATGTGAAGTGAATGTGGTAAAAGGGGGTTGCTTCGATGAAAGGATGAATTAAAGCTTTTTGAGAATATTCAGTCAAGTCGAAAGCATCGATGATGATATGTTGGTGAAAACAGTATAGAAACTGGAAGTAATGAGGAAGGGTAAAGAGAAGAAGACGACCAAGAAATGGATGTATAGAGAAAGTGAGACAGGTATTAGGGAGGAGGAGCCCTAACACCCAGGAGGCAAGGGAGTGCCTGCAGAGTAGAGGTGAATAGCACGGTGCTTGTAAGGGTGCACAACATACTGGTGTTGAGCCTTCCCTGTAGGAGTACAAAGAAGCTATTGCTATGGAAGTTTGAGGCTCAGGAGGTGCGAATGAGGCAGTGACCACTTCGTTTTCTTTTCCTAGGTGCCGTCCCTGATAGGAGAAAGGCTTCATGGTAAAACACAGACAGATACATGCATATATACATATATGTGTGCGTGTGTGTGTGCGCGTGTGTGTGTGACACACACACACATACACACACACACACACACACACACACACACATATATATATATATATATATATATATATGTACTTGTTATATGTATATTTTTCCACCATAAGCTTTTCCCTTTTAAGGGGGTGACTTTAGTAGGGTATAGTCTCGGTTTTCAGTAAGTCTTTATGGATGAAACTGTTAGCCCCCTTTTCCTTGATCCCAGTGATGCTGGTATCCTTTTACAGCTGGGGGACCTGGAGGCTGATAGGCCAGGTACGAACCATGAACCTAGCACACGTGAGCTAAGCCTTGGTCCCACTTTGAGCAAAGCACATTTCATATACTCTAATACGTATACATACATACATACATGCATATGTATGTATATATACATACATACATATATATATATATATATATATATATATATATACATATATATATTCATGTATATATATAATATGTGTGTATAATATTAGAATAAATGGTTGACCTGTTCAAAGACAGACTACGAAAAGATGGGGAGAGTGGGAGACCACTGGTATTTACCCAATGACCCTTCCAGTGGGCGTAGATGGCTGCAATAAGATACTGCGGTTTTTGGTTGATATTTATAACTCGTAAGATCTTCGTTCTTGTTCTTGAACTGACCAAGCCACTCTCATCCTTATGTAGTAGGTCAGCAAATATTGCATATGGCAGACGCTCCCATGTTTTATAAGATTTTTAATCAACGAAGTGACCACAAACGCTTGTCACTCCCATTCCTTGTGTGTGGCGTTCGTAGAAATTGTCAGGGTAGGTTAATATTCATATAAAAATTTATTGGTAATGTATTGTGCTGATAGAAGCTTTAAAACGAAAGAGAATCTCCCAGTCTTATGTCCCTCAAGAAAATTTGGGTTTCATTCTTGGTCCTGCCTTTTATTAGAGCTCTCTCTCTCTCTCTCTCTCTCTCTCTCTCTCTCTCTCTCTCTCTCTCTCTCTCTCTCTCTCTCTCTCTCTCTCTCTCTCTCGTGGTACATAACGCGGTGATTCCACAAGAAAAGGACCAGATTCGATTCCCGAGGTAGTTCTGGGAACATTTTCCTTTATCTTACTGTACCTCCGTCTAAGCATCGCAAATTGTTTCAGCCTAAGAGCTTTTGGCTTTACTTTTAAATCTTTGATGTGAACAAATTATAAATGAGGTCACGCACAAGTCTGGTCATTGCTTGGGTCTAGTATTCACCAGTACAGTGGGTCCTCCATTTGGGACTTCTTGTCATACTTTAATCTAGTGATTATACTGAGTAAGTTGTCCTGATGTTCCCTACGCTTGTACAATTTATATACTGGATCTCAAGCAGATTGGAAATAAATTTTGAGTGACTTTTATTTAAATAGGCGAATTCTTTATCGTTTTTGAATGATCCTATTAAAGGTAAAGCTGTGCTCAATAATGATTGGAGTAGAAGCGCTTGCTTGAAAGAAACTGGGGTTTATACTTTTAGAAAAAAAAATAGCTTTAGAAAAAGAACAGATCTGATTTCATCATGAAAGACAAAACCGCATCCATAATTGTTGGACAAACCTTGAGTTCTATTACATTTCCTATTCCTGATTTTGACATCTGAATCTGGCACTGTATAAGATATTTCATTATTCTGATCATCCCTTACATTCGGATCTCCTCACACTGTACCATCCACCAAGTAGTACTAAACATGCAGTTACTTCCAAAACTACTTCCTTTTTTCCGAGGTTCAATACCACAATGTTTTCTCGAAGGTTCATTCCTTCTGTGAACAAATACTGGAATGATCTTCCTAATCCTCTGGTTCAATCGTTGAAACTTCATAGTTCGTTATTTGTTTCCTCTATTTTAGGAAAGAGACCTTGCTCCTTCTAGGTGGCATTGTAACACAAGTAAGGCTACTCTCAAGGGTGTAGCCAGAAAATTTCTGATAGAGGAAAAATGAAATTGAAGAATGCTCTAAAAACATCTCTGGTCCTGGAATGAAGAGAATAAGAATACAAGTCTGAATTTGTGTCTAGTGGCAATGGAGAGAGAATGTCATTTTTGTGGGGTGATGTGTCACTGTGGGAGAGATAGCACGGTTACTAGGTTTAGTACGCTGAAGTGAGGAGACCAGAGATCTTGCTAAGATGTGTGAGTTTTACGGGGCGCTGTTGTAGGATATAGTGAAACTGTACATGAAGAAGGGACCAAGGTCTGAAAGGTTTGAAGATAATGTCCTTGAAACAACGAAATGTTTTGTTGATATACATGCATAGGTAGAAGGAATAAAAGAAATGGTATAGGGAGGTGAGGTGTTTCTTAAAGAGAAAGAAGTGCAGGTAAAAGATAAGTGTGAAATGTAGTAGTACAAGGTGAAAAAATCTGGAAGTCAAAAGGGTTAGAGGAAATCGTGAGAGCTGATGAAATGCTTTTGGAAGAATGAGATAAACTCCAGAAGAAGAGGTCGTTTGGATGAGACTGAATGCAAAAGATTTAATTCACATCGAAAGCTTGAGTTTTAGACGCAGAAAAGGACAGACTCTAAGGAGAATGCAGTCTGATGTTGATGAAACAATTTCAGGTTTAGCTGAATGCAGATGAAACAAAAGGGGAGTCTGGATATACCATGAATAGTAAGGAAGGAATGACATTAGTGAACTGAAACTGTACAGATGAGAAAATTAGAAGAAAGTTGAATGTAAATGTTAAGAGGACTAAGTCAGTAATTAATGGAAACCAGCAAATTTGAGTGTCGAATGAAGGAAGAATGAAATGTTTGATTCGTGTAGCCAACTTAGTGCAAAATTTACGGATGGTGTGTCATGAAAGTAAGAAAATCATAGAATAAGCAAGAAAAGGAAGATGACAAAACCTGTTTAAAAGTTTGGGATAAAAGTTTTTCTTGAAGCTAAGATTTAGAGTATACGAAAGGGCTGTTCCTGTTAACTGGAGGATGTCAAGAAGAATTGTTTGTGCAGTGAAAATGGATTAAGAATCATCGGCAAGGTAAGACATCAAGTGGCGGTTTTGGTTAAGAGGGTACGAAGAAGAGGAGACGGAACAGTGCCTGTGTTGACGGACTTGAGCCATGTTGAGAGAATGAGAAGGGTAGCTTGATCGAAAGAATGTATAATACGTAAATGATGGCAAGGAGGTGGCGAGGGAGATCCAGAAAGTGTTAGGCTGAAGGAATTTCAGAAGCGTTGGCAAGAAACATACAATTTTCCAGGAAGCACAAAAGCACGAATGACGTAGTGCTGGTGAGTCTTCTGTATTGGCGTTGCCAGGTAGTTCACAAGCCGAACGCTGATTCATAGGGAGAGGATGAACCTGTTCTCTAAAGAACTCCCACTTCAATTTAATGTCTTAATGGTGTCCTTAAACACTATCTAATTTATGGCTTAGTCTACATATATTATGTTTCCAGACGATTGTTTCATGAAATGATTTTTTTTTTGTTTTATCCACAGAATTTAATAGATATCATTTTCTTTCCAGGTAAATGTTGGTGTTATCAACTGGATCCCACGGCTTCGTTTTCTCGTACAAGAGGCGACCATGGTGTTGCAATGGTAAAGAATTGTTCGTTCTCATTTGATCTTTCATTATCAATTGCGAGCACTTCTCTACAGTCGTCATCCCTTTCAAGCCCACGGGACCTAATTTGGCAGAAAACTGCACTCTTTATTTGTTTAAGATTTTGGATCGGTTCTTGTGCTCATAGCAGAATTATTAATTATTCTAAATTGAAAATTTCGAGCTTTCATACACAGTGTTATTTTCACAAATAGTGAATCCGTATAACTGAAACTAGTTAGTTTCACCTGCAATAAATCTTTGTTTGAGGTACAAGGTCAAAGGCCATTTTCTGTTAGAAACGCTCGGTGGAATGCTGATCCCTATTCGCAGTTTCCACAGAAGTACCAACGTTAACTAGTTATTATAGGCAGGTTGACACTAACGCCTTTTAGATTTTTTTAGATAGGCGGTTTTCCTGGGGACCAGAACAGGTTTCTCAAAGGCATCGATAGATTGATTTTACCTGTTAATCTTATAAATGGGGGGACACACAGCTGTTGTCTATTGAGATTATTATCGTTGCCACTGTACATATTGTGCATTACGTATTATTCGGAACGTTTCTGCTTATTGCAAACCAATTGGCGCCGCCAGTTTCATTCCTAGTTTACCGTCGTGTGCTGCTTGCTGTCATTGTTAAAAATAATAAATCATATACTTCATTTTGGTCATATAGAAATCAGAGTGTAAAAACAAAAGTAAGCTTTTAATAATAATAATAATAATAAGTCGGTATAATAATAATAATAATAATAATAATATTATAATAATAATAAAGGCGTCAATGTTTCAAACTGTATAGTCGACCTATTCTCAAGACGGGGTGGGTTCGTTCTGGTTAGAATGAGCTCATCAGTCGGTATAATGATAATAATACAATTGGCATATATGCAATGGTAGTAATATGTTCATTGCTTCAGTCTTTTTATTGTATTTAATATTGTGACCGATATCATTAACATTAGTTAAATCCATCGCCACCATTACTTATGTCCCACTATAATTATTATAATCTTTAGTATCATTTCTATCATATTAGTTCTTTCACTGATGTTATTATTACAATTGTTACTACTTTTCACGTCTTTTATACGTAGATGCAAGTGTCTTTCAAAACAGTATTCCAGTAGGCAGTAAACCATGGTTATTGAGATAGGTTTTGATGTTATTCCAATGATTTTAGCATTAATTTCCATCACAAATGCTTCGTTAATTTACTAACCACCAGGAATAAAGGAGAAACATGTTGAAAATGTGGGGAATTGGGTGGAGTTAACGGTGAAGCATCTTGCGACGTAAAGGAAAGGAAAATGTCAAGAATATTATCAACTGCCATCAGCTCTGGCATATAAACCGAACGCACAACCTTTTCCCTGCATCTATCTAACAAATGAAAATAGAAGGGAGTAAATGGCGTCTTTAGTAATCTTGGTAAAACACCAAGGAAGAAGCTGAAAAATATAAGGTTCGTGGGTTAACTCACTAATTACAAGGACACATCCTAAACTAACTTTCTCTGACCTAATACAACTTAGGGAGCTACACCCTACCTGAAAGCAATAAAACTTGCAGGGATACATTCTGTCTTAACTAAACCGAAGGATCACATCCTATCTGTATGGAGCTTCGTCTTCCACACTCCACCCAACCCCTTCCCCATTATTAGATACATATCATTATAACGAGTGACATCTTAATCTTTGATGATTAAGCCGTGCCTTCAAAAGATGTAAAGATATGCAATTATTCGTCATCATCTATTCTTAACCAATTATGACTGCTATCTTTTTTGCAGTTTTCACTTTTACAAGACCAAAATTGAGTCTATTACTCATTACCCTACATATAGTGGTTTACGCATATCAGACACTTTTCCGTTGTAATCTTTGTAGATCATCGAAGACCTCTCTGCACGTCAGTTATGGCTCCCTCTGTCAGCCTACGTGTTTACAAAATATGTTAATTCTTTGTAGTCGCACCGCCACATCGCCACGGCATCTCCTGTACGCTGTAAATTCAGTCGTCAGTGGCACTGGCATTTCAGGCGGTCGTAGTCAAATCTCGAGGTAAAGCGGATTTCTTTCTCCTTGGTTGCTCTCACAATTGTGCATACGTATATGCTGATAATCTGTTTCGAATACCACATTTATAGATTTCTCATTCTTAGTAGTCTTTCCCAATGTTCAGTTAATTAAATTTCTTTCTGCGTTACGTGATCTTATCTTTGAGCAGAGGGTTCTTTCCATCAGTCATCGTTTCAGATACGTTAAATGTATCTTCCAACCATAGCCACTCTCCTCTTCTGAGAAGTGGGTATGTCGCCTCACTTTGGCATCAAGTCTCGCTTTTCCTTCCCACTTTTTCTCATTTTCCCCAGACCTGACCTATTTAGTTACATGTGTAGCCTATCCTGTGGTCCTTGGCATGAAAAGGCGATACAACTGTCAATGACCATCAAGTAAAGAATATAATCCTTATATAATTCCTCTGCTATATTATACTGGAAAATTTCTCTTTCTGTGAAAATGCAGAAGCCTCAACACCTTATGGATGATCATGTATACCAAAACTCCAAGTAGTTCATTGTTTTTTGTCAATCGTTTAAGATCTGTGGGTTTTCCTTTAAAATGGCAAAGCCAGTGGAATACTATAAAGACGCAAGTCTTTGGAGTTATTGAGGTTAATCTGTGGTGGTTGTTATAATAACTAGACAAGGATATACAGTACATTATTATTATTATTATTATTATTATTATTATTATTATTATTATTATTATTATTATTATTATATTTTGGGTAGTAGATTAAAGATTAATGTGGCTTTCCTTAGCAACTCTTTTAGGAAAAGGACACTCCGAAAGTTAACTAGCTAGTAGAAGGAACCCTTTAAGAGATGGTTACTCTAAATGCAAAACTTGTTCTCCAACCTTGGAATGTACCATAGCCATTGTACCGTGGCCTTCCATGGTCTTGGTTTGAGTTCCCTTGCCTGAGGGTACAATCAGGCATTTATCCTCTTTTTTGTTCACTTGCCCTTGTTTTTCGAAAATTGTGTAGGATAGGCTGATGAAAAAGCAAAAGTTGCTTGGTGGATTATCAGGAAAGTGCCTTCGTCTTTACCTAATCTTTTCCTTCTGAGCATTTTATAATTTCTAAATTCATCCTGACTGTCCTCCCCGCGTTGTTGTGGCAAACCTGGTCGATTTCTTATTTGCCTTACAAGGTGTGCCTGGCCCACCTTTTCGACTAGTTGTTTCCAGTGCTTTTTTCAATGACACATGGTCACGTTTATGTATATTATCGATAGAATTTGTGTAAATAATATAAATACTGTTGTTATTGATGGTATTTTTGTTTATTGTTCTGTTGATTTCTACAATGTTACTGTTGTTATGAGTCTGTTTGTTAGTTTTGCTATTGATTTTACGTTGTTAATTTTAATTCTTTCGGGAGACATTGAGCTGAACCTGGGCCTGTTACTCATTACAGTAAGAAAAATTGTAAAGTACTTTACTCAAATGTTCGAGGCTTAAGGTCAAATTTTCTTGATCTGCAGAGCTGCGCCCATAACTACGATTTGATGTTTTTATCTGAGACTCTTGTAAGTAGTAACAAGTCAAAGGTGGAGTTTTTAATCCCGGGGTTTGATGGCCCTGATTTTATTTATCACCACAACATCCCACATTCTCAAGATGTGGCTGTATACACTAAGTCCAGATGACCAATTGATCGCCAGAAAAATTTGGAGTGAAGTTGCCATGAAGTTCTTTGATTTAAGATTTTCAGTAAGTTCTACAATGTGTACATATTTGTTGTTTACCGCATTCCAAATATCGATGACTCTATATATGACTGTCTCTTGGAAAGGACTAGAATGGCTCAGTCCTAGGATTCAAAAGCCTCCTTCGTTATTTATGGAGACTGTAATGCAAAGCATAGCGAATGACTAAATTCAAATTCCACAGATCAACATGGCCTGTTTTCTCTTGAGTTCTGTGTATCTTCCGATTTTGTCCAGCTAACTGAGGAACCCACGCATATTTCTGGTAATAGATTAGACCTCTTTTCACAGATGTTCCAGCTATTGTCAAGTCTCAGGTCTGTGAATATGTAGGCACTTCTGATCATTGCGCCATTGAGATGGACATATCTGTTAAACAGCATATTCCTAATATCACCATTGGAATAAAGGTCTGGCTGAAATCTACAGCCAACTGGGAACACATTATTGAAGCTTGTCAAGCACTTAGTATTTCAGGTGCTATGTTAGATACTGATCCCAAGAAGTTAAATGAAATGCTGATGACTGTTTTAATAAGGTATGTCCCTACAGTAGAAAGGTCATCAGATTCAGAGCGAATGACCAGCCATGGTTTGACGATACATGTAGACCAAATTCAACGCATGGAGATGAAATCATTCAAATGAAAATTATTATACTATTTTTGTTGAGTCTCGCCATGCTGCGAATAGAACTTACCATGCAGCCAAGAGAAATTACAATAATTCCTTGAAGAGGAAACTTGAAGGAATTACATAGCTACATCTGTGGTGGACCAAATTGGCATCATCTATCTTTGGGTCAGGCTCGCCACTACTAACAGATGATGATGGATTGGTTACAGGCCCTAGGGAAAAGGCTGAACTGCCTCATCGAGCTTTTGAAGCTAAGCAACTAGCTGAGGATGTCACTCTCCCTGATACTTGTCATCCAGAACCTATTCTTACAAAATTTGCATTTTGCTCTAGGAACGTAAAGAAAATTCTGGATAAACTTGATAGCTGGGCTGGAGAAGATCCTGGTGGTTTCTTCCCTTTGTTTTTTAAGAAAGTTTTTAGTGTGTTGTCTCCCAAGATTACTAGATTCTATATATTTTTATGTCGACGTAGTACCTTTGCGGATGAGCACAAGCTTAGTAATATAGTGCCTGTTCCAAAGAGTCGCATATCTGCAGACTGCAGTAACTACAGGCCAATTTGTATTTTCCCTTTGCTCTCCAGAGTTGCTGAAAAATTTATTTTTAAGCCACTATATAAATGTGGAATCTAAAGGATTGTTAGCTAATAGTCAATATGCAAATAGAAAGCAGTTAGGTACCTGCGATGCTCTTTTAGACCTTGCATGACATTTGCGAGAGAACCTTGATAAAGGTTTTGAGTGCAGAGTAATTCAAATAGATTTTAGTGCTGCTTTCGCTTTAGTAAATCATAAGGTACTTATCTATAAAGTTCAAAATCTTGGAGTGTGTGACTATGTTTTAGGATTGGTTCAAGATTTCCTTACAGGTAGGCAGCAGCGAGTTGCTGTTGATGGGATCTTTAGTGAACCAAGACCTGTTGTGTCTGGAGTTCCACTATTTCTTTTTGGTGTATACAAGCAATATGGTTGTTGGCCCGGAAAACAAGATTGTTCAGTACGCTGATGATGCAACACGTGTGAGTGTAGTAGTCTCCACTTATGGGCAATGAAGGTGCCCTCAACCTCAATTGGGACATGGGTCGGATCAGTGAATGGTGCAGTCGGCGGGGTATAAGGCTGAACTCCCGTAAAACAAAGGCATTATTGATTAGCAGATCTCGTACAAATTTTCCACCCCATCCTCCCCTTCAGGTGGATGGGACTTTGCTGAATGAATCTGAAGCTTTAACTATTCTGGGTGTAACTTTTGACTCACATTACTTTTGAGAAACATCTAATGAAAGTTTCAACCAATGCCGCACGAAAGTTAGACATTGTTCGTAAGGCCTCTTATATTTATATCAGTGATAATATCAATGCAGCCTGTTTTAGGTCATTCGTTCTTCCTTTACTAGAATACTGTTCTCCGGTGTGAATGTCGGAATTATCTGTTTTAGGTAAGAGTGGTTCGTGGTGGTAGGTTTCTTCTTCCTAATATTGGCCGTTATGACTTTGACCATCGACGGATGGTCTCTTGTTTGTCAGTTTTTCATAATTTGTATTTTAACAGGGTTCTTTCACATTCGCAATTGATCCCTGATCCCCTTTCCTGCTGAGAGCAACCAGATTCGCCGAACTGCAGCAACAATATGCAGTAAATGTGCCTCGCTGTCGAACTTCTCAGTTCCAGAAGTCCTTCATTCCAGCGAAGATGCAATGCATTACTACCCTAATGCTATTCTCCTTGGTTTTTGATACTATTTTTTTCGTTTTAATTAATCCCTTCCTTCTGTATGTCCCTTTACCTTCTCTTACTTTTAATAAGCACCAGATTCTTTTTGAGTTCGAGTCTGACCCCTATGTCCCATGAATAGGTTCATCTTCTGTATAATAATAATAATAATGAGATTAAAAGATTCAATGTGATAAATTGTATATTTTAAGACATAAAAATATACAAGTCAGGGGATAAAAACTGAGGAGCTTTGTTTTCCAAACGGTCGAAAGAATAGTTTTTATCATCTTCTGTATATTTTTATGTCTTAAAATATACAATTTATCAATTATATTATTGTGGCTTTTTAATCATTATTTTATCACAATATAGTGATGCTCCACAGTTAATATTAATAATAATAATAATAATAACAATAATTATTATTATTATTATTATTATTATTATTATTATTATTATTATTATTATTATTATTATTATTATTATTATTATTACTGTAGACTTCCTTTTCAGGTTACTTTGTACAGTCGTTATGCTCACATTAAAACTAAGTTAGCTAAAAAGACGCCATTGTCAAACACCTCGCAGAGACGACTGAGATTTTCTCTTACAAGAACATGGGTAGTTACTCAATGAAAGACAGAAACAGAGGAAGCACGGTAGAGGGCGAAGAAAGGGAACAGATGATTTGATACCTATTAAAACAAAGAATATGAATATGCTATAACGCAAGTTAACGATAGCATTGCATACACTTTTCTAAACTATTGCTCATAGCATATGCAAGAATAAGGAAAAAAGATAACCCTCCATATTTACTTAGTTTTTGATACCCTAATACAATTCTCCTTGCATTTCAAAAATCTACTTACATTTTTATTTATTTACTTATTTATTTATTTGTTAATTTATCTGTTTTTCTAATAACTGATCTTTTCTTTATTTTTGTTACCTTCTTTTACTTCTTTGGAAGATTGAATTTCAAGTCAATGGCCCCTGTGGGCTTGTTCCAAATGAAAGTGGTCCATCTTTTGAATAATAATATTTATAATAATATCACCCAGTCACTCAATGACCTTTTTAACGGGACGACCAGTATAGAAACAACAATCAGTCAGTCACTAAATTCACCACCAGAACAAAATGGTGGCAGGAACGCAACCACAAACGAAGAGCCCCAACAAACAACTACAGCCATAACAAGTCCTCCCCTTCCTATCCTGCACTGGCCCTGTGCCCTCAGACCCAGTGGTCAGGTATGTTTAAACCGCCATTACAAGTTCATTGACAATGTCGTTGCTACCATTGTAAAAGTACGCCCTTTCGGGCCTTGATTTATATCCCCGTTATGGCCATCTCTCACCAAAGGTGACGCCTGCCCCAGTTTGTTTAGAGGGGTTTTTATCAACCCGGCTGCCGAGTGGGTTTATAGGGTGCTAAGTGGGGTTCTTGGTCACCCTTCTCCTTTTTTTCTTACTCTCTCTCTCGTTTCTTCTGCAACATTGCAAAAAGGAAGAGGATTGTAAGGAAGGACTAAATAACTTTATTGTTCAGGGAATGGTTCGTGGTGACGGGCTAAGAAAGGGGACGTTCATCTTTCGACAGTAACGATTCGTTGTAAAGACCTTGAGGATAAGTTTTGTGAATAGGACTAATGACTACGCGTATTGTTCCTTTAAACCTCTTTTATTTCTAAGCAATCATGTGCACTGGGCAAAACTGTACAAATTTGAAGCTCAAAATCGATTTCATATACTATATATCCTAAAAATATGTACATACATGTTTTAGACCTGATATAATACTGTGTATATATATATATATATATATATATATATATATATATATATATATATATATATATATATATATATATATATATATATATATATATATATATATATATATATATATATATATATATATATATATATATATATATATATATATATATATAAATGTTTTTGGTACTTTATCATGGTGAAAGCCTTATCCCTTCAACGATAAAGAATACGCCAAGGTAATCAAACTTGGAATACACTGAACTCATGATTTTCAGGTTAGACCTGCAAATGTTCTAGATACAGATACGCAGGTAATTTAAAGCCAATTTATTAAGCAATATTTGTCTCACTTTAAAGTTATACGAATGAGTAAGGTTGTCCTAAATCAAACCTTTAGGAATTAAAATTGCTATAACTCTACACTCTGTAAAGAGTTGCATTGTTAACAACCTGCAAGGGCGTTATATTTTTTGTTCGGTGTGTTCGTTTGTCAGTTTGTTTGTCTTTTTGTTAGCAGAGTCACGGAAAAAGTTAGTCTGGATTTCGACCGGATTTTGCCTAAGGATGGGCCGTGTGACTGGCGATGGATTAGAATCTGGTAGACAAAAGAATGTAACATTTTGGGAGGAGGGACCCTTTGAACTGGGGATTATTCAATCTTGGCGGAGTTTTAGGAAAAAGAAAGGCTCAGATGCGACAACAACCACTGAACTGATTGCTTTAAAATTAATTTGCAGTAGATTTCGAACTTCGTTCTATTGCCTTTGGGTCAGGTGGTGCTGTTCGAAACCTGAAATTTCTGTAGAGCTGACACTTGTGGCTTTTCCATGCTCTCTCAAATAGATGGGAAGATAAAGCTGCACTGGTTATGAGGCGGAGTTCTTACAAATGCTTCATAAACTGGGAAGTGTCTTGTTCTTACTGTTATTATTGTTGATGAAAGAAGTTGTTATTAATTTTGTAGTTTCTGATTATCGTTGTCGCATACCGATAGCGCGCTCAGCTCACAAACTGACCAGTGTTTGACACTTGACCGGACGAGGAGGGACGACATGGGGACGGATCTTAAAATTCAGTTTGCTTTTGTTGACCTACGCAGCGAATTGTGTACCTGGCTGTCAGTCGATCGTTGTAGGTCGCAGCTACAGATGGAGAGAGAAAGACGAGTGTAAGTTAAACCACCAGATATGAGTGTTCATTAATCCTTTAAAATATTTCCTATTAAAACGAAAGTACAGCACCGAGGTAATTCATAGCCAACCTGCGTAAAGCTGTCCATAAGATATTCATAAGATATTCTCTCATCGCTGCGAAGGATGAAAAGAATGCGTTTCAGTTATGAAAAGTGAAACAACTTGAGCAATGGAATTGTCAATTATTTCCTACCTTTTTGTTACCCTGTGTGACACGTGCTTTGCTGTCCGCAATGATTGCTCTCGTGATTTCTTGTGACAAGATCTTTCGAGAGAGCATGCCAGCTTCTCGTCAAACCTCTTACAACTAATTCATAGTACAAATGAGAAGTTTTCCTCTTGTTACACCTTTCAAATCTTTTTCCCTCTAATTTTCTGTCTGTCTGCCTGTTGGACTGTTTTCAGCTTATATGTCTGTCTGTTTGTCATCTCAACTCCTCCTATAGGGATGAAAGTTTTTCAGTCAAACTTGGTCCTGAGGTAGACCATCTTGCACAGAAGCGCATGAAGGGAGATTTTCTGGCTGTATGCCTACCAGTGCGTCGGTCACGCTTACCTTGTCATCACATTCTTTCCTAAACGGTGCAAGGAGTTTCAGTCAAACCTGTGGCAATGTTAACCCATCATACATCGATGTGTATGAAGGGAGATCGACAATCTGTCTGTCTGTCTATCTTAATGTCCATAGCAATTACTTTTTCAATCGCAAGGTACTATAGTGCACACTGCTGAAGGGCCTTCAGTCAGGCCTGGTATGGGTACGCCATCATGCGTAGATGCGCCTGAAGAGAGTTCTTTCATCTGTTTGTCGGCATGGCTGTCCGTCATTTTATAGGTCACACTTACCTTGTCATTGTAACTCCTCCTACATCGTTGAAGTGATTTCATGCAAATTTTGTATGAAACTTGTCCTTAAAGCACAGAAGTTTTTGAAAACAGACACCCATCTCTCTGACTGATCAAAATACGCGGTCATTAAGTGCTCTTAGAGAGTTGGGTCGGGGGATTTGTATTGCTTTTGCAATTCTCTCAAAGCGCCAGTTATTATTATTATTATTATTATTATTATTATTATTATTATTATTATTATTATTATTATTATGTTGTCTCCAACATTTCATTATTATTGAGAAAGAGGAGCTGGGTGAGTGCCGAACTGGGATATGTATTCCTTACAGTATTATTCTCAGAATGCTTGTCCTTGCAATACTCTTCCCTACAAGTCCCTTTTTTCATTACTACAAATAAAATTCCATCGCTTCATGATACCATGAGTAATATTTACATTTATGTAAAACTTTTTCAATTAATAAATTTAATAATTTCCTATACAACTGGACTGATTTCGAAAGGACATTTAGAAGCTCTCTCTCTCTTTCTTTTGGGAAGTGAATTTATTAAATATTCAGTCTGTATCCCCAGTTCTAACAGTAAAATAAATAAGCCTATACATAATTTACTCATATTCTGATCAGAGCATCTGACATGCTTCCTAGATGAAATGCAGCGGTAAACTGTCACGAAATTGGCGCTAACCTGTCCACACGTGCAGTCACCTGTCAGTCGGTCTGAAGATACTTAGGTAATACCATTAGTTCATCTGTTTTGAATTGACAGAAGTGGACTGTCTCTAAGGAGGAGAAACCAGGAGGGAGAGAGAGAGAGAGAGAGAGAGAGAGAGAGAGAGAGAGAGAGAGAGAGAGAGAGAAAGAGAGAGTTTCTCGAAATGTCATTCAGAGTTTTTCTCACTGCCAGGTTGCAGTAAACAGTTTTAATTTGTTTTCTATAAAAATCCAAACCACTTGACAGACCCAGACAATTTTGCACACGGCCTCTATGTCACCCAAGCAAGGTTTTTAATTCAAAATCAAACCCCTACCCATGACAGACATACAAACACAGACAAAACAAATTAAATTTTCGTTTTTATGTCGCATTTTCCTTCAGTTTTCCGGATTTATTCTCGTTTTTCACCTGAAGCTTCACCCTTTCTTCTGGCACTGTCAGAAGTATGATTAATCTATGACAATAAATCCCCTATAACATCAATTTTTTATCAGAATTTACGTGAATTTTGATCATAATTTATGATAATAATTAACATAGTTGTTTATCACCTCGATAAAATCTACATTGAAACCTAAACTGGTCATTTCTTTCTGTAGTAAGCGACACTTTCAGCCAGCAGAAACCACTACCAAACTCTCTCTCTCTCTCTCTCTCTCTCTCTCTCTCTCTCTCTCTCTCTCTCACACAAACAATAATAAGTAAATAAACACATTCTCTTTTTGCGTACAATGTTAAAATGGTCCTACACACGATACTACGTTATTTATTACATGATCACCAACATCGTGTAGGAAGAACAAGCTTACACAACACGTCAATTCATACCTTTTGCTGATGTAATCATACACATTAAGGAATAGCATTCCCATCATTTAGGAAAATAAAATTATTGTCTATGGTTATATATTAGAACGATATATACTCATTTCTATCTTTTATCAACGCATATTTATTCAAAACAATAAATACCGATTGCTTAACATTCCTTCAAGAAGGGAAAGATTTTGTTTGATTCACGATTACGTTATTGTACGAATTTACCAAATTTTACATACATGGCATCTGGCAACCACTTCATCATGTGAGAAGCGATAATCACATGTCATTTGCTCCGCCTGTTCATACATATGGTTGAAGATGTTAAATGATATAATAAATAAATAAACACATTACCTTTTGCGTATGGTGTGAATGTTTTTATATTTGTTTGGCATCTATAAAAATCAGAACAGCTTGACGGACCCAGGCAAAATTTTGCACGTCTCTGTGTCACCCCAGAAAGGTTTTTAACTCAAAATCAAACCTATACCCCATGGCAGACTACAAAAGAAATGAAATTTTCGTTTTTATGTCACATTTTCCGTCAGCTTTCCAGGTTTATTTTCATTTTTCAAATGATACTTCACCCTTTCTTCTGGTACTGCCGGAAGTATGATTAATCTACAATAATAAATCCCTATAACATCAATTTTTTTTATCAGAATTTACATGAATTTTGATCATAATTTATGATAATAATTAATATAATTGTTTGTCACCTCGATAAAATCTACATTGAAAACCTAAATTGATAATTTCTTTCTGTAATGAGCGAAGCTGAGTCTGCGCTTGCGTTGTAGTGGCTAAACGTGACACTTTTAGGCAGCAGAAACCACTACCAAACTCACTCTCTCTCTCTCTCTCTCTCTCTCTCTCTCTCTCTCTCTCTCTCTCTCTCTCTCAAGGCATCAGTCAAACAATAATAAGCAAATGAATACATTCCCTTTTTGTGTACAGTGTTAAAATGGTCCTACACACGTTACTACGCTATTTATTACATGATCACCAACGTCGTGTAGGATGAACAAGCTTACACAACACGTCAGTTCATACCTTTTACTGATGTAATCATACACATTAAGGAATAGTATTCCCATCATTTAGGAAAATAAAATTATTTTTTATGGTTATATATTCATTTCTATCTTGTATAAAGGCATATTTATTCAAAACAATAAATACCGATTGCTTATCATTCCTCCAAGAAGGGAAAGATTTTTTTGATTCATGATTACGTTATTGTACGAATTGACCAAGTTTATAGATGGCGTATGTGTTACTTTATACAAAATTCTACATTAAGGAATTTGATGCCATTGTAAAGATAATGAGTTGTAATTTATTATGTTATATTAAAAACATCCCTAAAACCAACAAAAAAATACGTATCACGAGTTGAAGTTAGCCACATAGGTAAGTGTTTTGCCACTTTTTTCTTAATATGATGAGGGAGTGGAAGGCTAACTCTTGCAGCAATTCACTTAATAATAGGAAAGAAGTAAAAAGGTGTAACAGAGTATAGACTAAATATTTCTTATTAAAAAAAAGACCTCTATTCTCATACAGTATTAATGAATGAGTTTAAATTAGAAGAGAGGGGTTGGTTCAGTTTTTTATGAATTGGACAGTGAAGTTTACTTTCAT
>NC_089744.1:83433668-83483668 GCF_040412425.1 Macrobrachium rosenbergii | reverse complement strand
CTTCACAAGACTGCCGACGCTGCTGTCTGCTTAGAGAGCGGTGGTGATTTCTGAGTTCAAACAAGCAAGGCAAGTGATATTTGGCTTCTATGGCTATCAAGTCTCAACCTGCATTTCTAGCCAGCAGTGCAGTATCTTGCAAGTCAGTAGCCATACATCGAACATTTTCATCTGCATGCAGTGTCATGAAGTCATGAAGCTGGCCATCTACTTTTGCACAGAAAATGCAGATGTTATATGACTGAGTTGGATGGTTTCGATTCGCTTCCTGACAGCATCTTCAGAACTGGCTGGTGTGTCTGTTTCCTCAGCATCTCTTTTTCTTTGTGCCCTTACCAGTCTAGTGTTGCCAAACTTAGACCAGCACGATTTGTGTCACTGTACCATGTGTAAATTTAAATCTTCAGCTGTAATGTGCTCATCAGAATTCAGTTCTACTGGTAACCTGCCTAGCTGTCTAAATGCCTTCACATTGTCTATGAACTGTTTATATGCTTGTGATTTGTCACTACCGAAAGCATTCAAAGGGCACCTCAGTTTTCATTTGTATTGGTCTGGCATATCACGCATGCAACCCAGTCCATCTTTCTAAATCTTTAGTCACACTTGAGCACAAAGAGAAATAGAATTTTAGTCTAACACCAGGACAGTCAATCACTCATTCACCTTTCCCCAGCTAAAATGACGCAAAATGTATGCCAAGAACATTCCAACAACAGCATAATGCAGTACATATGTTTTTAGCAATGTTGGAGTTTTTTTAACTTTAAAGTTGGCCATCTCACACTTCAGATTTTAACTAAAATGTTCTACCTTTTATATTACAGAACCTAAACAATGTGAATAAGCTACAATAAAGATGTTATAGTTGTTGGATCTACCTTAGGCAACGTTATTAGTAGGATTTCACCATGTAAGTTTTCGATAAAAATGCCGCAAATATATGGGGGGGAAAAGGGTGTTCCGCTGGATAAATTTCATGGCATCGGTCTCATATCAGAAGTGGTCTAGTAGACTACATGCACAAAAATTCAGCTCGTCTAAATCTTCCCTTTACAGCCCCCACTAGAAAGAGTAGGCAATGTCAGATTATTTTCACGTCTCCTTGTAAATAATGAGTTTCTATACAAATAATGGGGTTTATTAATCAGCAATGAAGATATTGCAACTAAGCTGTCGTTTAGTCTTTAAAACTTCTCAGATTGCCTATCTTGAACATTACGGTCTAGTGAGTTAGAGCTCAGTTCTGAATGTTTTGTTTTCAGACTATTTTGGAATGTGATCGCCAAGAATTACTTTTAATATTCTTTTAGAAACTACAATCAGCTTCCAATAATTTTGATTTTCCTTTTACCTGAAAAAGCATAATGACAGTATAAAACCAAAGTTCCGCTGTTTGCTTGGAGGAATATATATGAGCATTTATGACATTTGCGAAGCCACTTTATCTTCACTACAGAAAGTTTTGCATTTGAAAGTGTTTGTTATGTGTCTAAAAGAATTCTTTTTGGCTCCTGTATGTTCCCTTTCCTTCGATTTCTATTTTTCAAGTTCACATGGTCAGGATTTTCTTTTGGATAAAGACTGAAACTGAACATTGATGATGGTGTTTATATTGAGGATTTTTGCAGTCTGTGTTTTGTGCATTACGTATGTATGTATCAAACGTTCCAGATGATGAACCATTGAGATCAACAAGGTTTTAAAAGAATAAAAAACACGAATTCAAATATGTGTACCGCGATATTGTCGGATACAGCGCGAAGAGTATTGTTTGATGAAAGGTGGAGAACGAGAAAAAGATCAATAGGATATTAAAGTTCTGGGTATTTTCAGGCTATACACGATGAAGGCTGATTGTTTGTTTACGTGCGCCAGTACTGCACAAAAAAAAAAAAATCTGTAAAAGCCAGCTTCGGGCCATTATTATAGTGGTTTTTGGTCCAGTACAGAGTTCGCCCCTTTGGTCTACTTGTGATCATGAACGCTTCCGCCATGTTTAAGGATTACTCTTCCTGTATGTGAACCGGATATTATTCAAATAAACGAAAGGTCTCGATACTTAGAATCACAAATGTACACCTAATATTTATACCTCTACATGGCTATGTGCATTAGGTTACAATCACCAGGTGTTCTATCGGTCCAAACGTTTGTTAGGGTATACGTGCTATTGTCGTATATACTTCCCTTTGTGTGCAAGTTATCCCTAAGAAATAAAAGAATCTTTCATTGGGATATTTTTGGCTCAATATTTAAAGTGAAAATAATGCCATGCATAGAACTATACGTCGCATAAGAAGGACTGAAAAGATGAGAATGTAGTGATGCACAGAACTGGTGAAATTTTTAGCACATGTGATTTGAAAGATCACAGCACTTTTGAGCAGGTTTCATCATGTGGAAAGAATTAAGGGGAAAAGAGAGGATAGTATAAAAGAGGTGGAGATAATAGACGTGGAGGCCTCTGATATGTAAAAAGCGCCAGAGTGCGTCCTAGATAAAATGGAATGACTGTGTGTAAGGTTCTGCAGAGGGGGCTTATTCATAATTTGGTAGTTAAAGTAAGAATATTGTAGTTTTTTATATATATATATATATATATATATATATATATATATATATATATATATATATATATATATATATATATATATATACATACACACATATTTCTTCTATATAATAAAAGTGAATGTTTGTATGTTGGGATGCTACACAACCCGAAACGCTGGACAGACTCAAATAAAATTTGGCACACAGACCCTATGTGACCCCAGAAAGGTTAATAACTCAAATTCAAAACCGTACCCCCATGACAAACAGACAAACAGACATTTGTCCCAGTTATCTAGGGTACTGTCCCTTTTATATGGAAATCAATAATGTTGGAAATTACGATAAACATAATTGGATTTCCTTCACTATGCATTTGAATGACAAACTGCTAAGCCTATTCTTGGCCCAAGAAAAGTTACTGTACCTCTCCTCCCAGGCACTGTCAGACATATCAATTTTTGGTCAGAATTTACGTGAATTTTGTCCATAATTATAATAATTAAAGTTCACAAAATCTTCCTGCAGGGATTTTGCCCACAAAACTTCCTTCTAGTCACGTTTAGTGATCAGTAGGAATAGCAGACGAGAGTGACGACTTGCGTGATGGTCCAGATTTGAAATTATATTACTATTTTCTTTGTTACATGTCTTTTATTATTATTGAGGAATACACTATACGTTGCACGTTTAATATATTAGAGTTATAAAACTGAGAAATTTGAACTTGGGATTTTTAAAGAAGATGCCCGTTGGTGAAGCCAAGAGACGCACAGTTCACTTTCTCACCTTCTAGACTTCGCGTAGGCTAGACGTGTGTTCTTGTGTGTCGTAGATCGGCCGTGAAGTCTTAGGCAATTATAGTGTTTTTGATTCAATTTAATCGATGCTCATCTTAGCCTTTGTATTGAATTGCCACCTGTAACAAAATAACACAACATTAGTGAACCCGATGGGTAAAACGTAGGCTCAATTAAACTGTGATTTCAGTGATTTTGTATGAACTCAGTGTAACTTTTGCGCCTTGACTTCAGCCCCACGTGTTCCAGAATTCATCTTTTGTTCTTTGTTTAATTCGTATACCAGAAACTTAACGTAAGTTATCGGTAGCCGAAGCATACGTTACTGATTTGTAAACCCAGCTATAGTTTGAATTTGCATAAAGTTATTGTAAAATTGCCTATATTTTTTCATATTAACATAAATTTCATAGCTTGGGTATAGTTTTTACATTATAGATTATTTTTGTAAATAAAACCAGAAAATCCACTCATGTTTAATGTTGTCTCCACTTTGTTTGCCTGGTTCGGAGCTACTGTCTATTGACTGAGTACCCCCCCAAGAACAACAGGCTTGAATCAGTGTGTGCTGAGCTACTGTCGGGGAAAAATTCTCGACAATTAATATAATTGTTTATTATCTCGATAAAATCTACACTGAGAACCTAAATCGATAATTTTTTTCTGTAGTAAGCGAAGCCGAGTATGCGGATGCATAGGAGTTGATGGCTAAACCCGATCTTTCAACCAGCAGAAGAAACCACCACCAAACTCTCTCTATCTCAAGACATCACTCAAACAATTTGGAGCGAGGATCTATCTCTGTCTGTGAGGTTTATTACTGAATTATTACCTAGAGAGAAAAACAGCAATTTACGATGCAAAAAGGTGAAGGATGCGTCTGCATAAGGAACGGAAAAACATTAGTTGGCAACTTTTGGTACATATAGTATAGAAGTTGAGATGATATATCATTATATCTGAAATGATTCCATAACTCTAATACTTACTTTTCTGCAAGAGCAGACACCCATAAAAGAAATATATATCGAAAAATAACTGTTAATTTTACATACGTGACATCTGGCAACTGCTTCATCACGTGAAAAGTGATAATTGCAAGTCATATGCTCCGCCTGTTCATGCATATGGTTGAAGACGTATTCCCTCTTTGTGCACGATGTTAAAATGGTCCTACACACAATCCCACGTCATTATTATATGATCACCAACATCGTGTATGAAGAACAAACGTTATTGGCTGTTGTTTAACTTTTGTGAATAAATGCTTTATTTTCTCCGGGCAAGTCTTAGGGCCCCATAGACGAACGACGGATCAGGTTGCGTTCTAACTCCAGCGAAGTGTTGCCAGCAACGTTCGGATTCACTACAGTTTGAAATATTGGTTGTCAGTCAGGATAAATAGAGTACAGGCATAGACCGTCCAGATGTTTTTATTTCTGACGGAAAAATTAAAGAAAACCATCACTTTAGGTCAAACTGACTTGAGTTTTACCTTGACCTCAGCCAGATGCAGCGACGTTAACGAGATTGTCCTTATTTTGGGGCTGGACTAAGCTTTCAGTGATGACTTATTTTTACTGCTAAGAACCAGAAACTGAAAAAACCACAGCGAAAGGGAAAACCTGGATTAAACTATTTGAAGAAGAAGTGAATGATCTCACGATTGTTTATTAATGAATTGAAACTTTACCCTGGTGACTGGTTTAATTATCCGAGAATGGACGACAGAGAAATGGAATTATCGTATATGGTCTCCTCTTCTAGAAATAAAAGCACGCCGGCCGGAGATTTTTCAACTCTAGCTACTATGGCTGTTAGAACTGGGGAAAATCTTAACTAAAGTTACTAAACTGTTAAAACGAGACATTAGTTTTACCTTTCATTCAACAATAATTTATTTATTTTATTATAATAATAATATGAAATAAATTAATATATATTATTTCTCATGTTAACAGTTTAGTCTTTAGTTAAATTTTCTGAGTTCTAACAGATGAACCCAAATAATGTATTCTTTAAACCAGATGACCAGCAAAATAAGTTGTAAAAGTTTGCCAATAAGTCATTAAATAAATTTTGATGGCCCTGAGACCATAACCAAGTGCATAATTGGCCTCGAAAGGATTTGAGCTTTCTCTGCACTAGACTATGCAGAATGCCGTGTATGCAGCATATACTTTTACCTTTGTAAACTCGTGTTTCATAACTTGAATAAATGCTTTATGTCTCTGGGATTTTATACCCCAAGGAACGACTAGTGTGTGTGTGTGTATATATATATATATATATATATATATATATATATATATATATATATATATATATATATATATATATATATATATATATTGCAGTATATATTCATCCTGTAATTTTCAAACTAATTTATCATTAGCCTCATTTCGCTTTCCTACGACGTTCAATAAACTCCTCCAAGAACTCATCTGCCGACGTAGCTGCCACGTTTCCCTTTCAGCGCCTAGTTGAAACTGAAGTAAATCTTGAGATCACGCCATACACGCGAAGGCTTCGGGCCACCTGAACTAAAACGGAAGCCATGAACCTGGTAACGGCAGGTTGCGAGCTGGTCGGAGAGGCCAACGGAGTCCGCCCAATTTTGGTCACAGGAGAACACCATAGACAGTGAGGTTTACTTCCAGTTCAGACGACCGGATCCGGAGATCGTAACGTCTATGGGTCCCTTTACATAGCAAAATCATTCATTAACCATCTAGCATTCAAGGTTAAACTACGAAGACCTGTTCAAAGAAATCATCTAAAATTTACCATTACACGAGTGGCATGAGAATTACTTCCTCGAGGTTCTCTCTCTCTCTCTCTCTCTCTCTCTCTCTCTCTCTCTCTCTCTCTCTCCTGGGTTCAACAGATGCGAATTTCTTCATTAATTCGTTCTTTCCTTCTACGTTTTAACCTTCGGAATTCGTTATACGACTGCTTCGTGACGTTACGGTGACGTATTTCGTTATGCAGTCGGTTTAATGGGAAATTTTTGGCTAATTTTGAAAACCAATTACTGTTCAAAGGTAGATTAAACTATAATGCGACTCATAAATAACGTGTTTTTTTTTTTGTTTTTTTTTTGTAATGGAAAAGCCTTATAGGAAGTCATAGTAAAATAGTAAGGCCCTGTGACAGAAAACTAAACTACTGTATGTGCAGAATTCAGAAATATAGAGATGATGTTATTCTAGCAAATATTTCAGAAATACCAAAGGAACATCATTAGATATTTAAATCCTAAAGACAAATTCAGAGCCATATGTTAAAAAAGAGTTTAGTTTAACGAGTATGTATATGCCGAACATTTCTCCGATAACGAATACAGTATGACTTGCCGGCTAAATGGAAACTGGAGCCATAATATGCAAAGTAAGATGAATGTACGTTACTTTCTGTGAGGTAATGTGGCGCATGAGTTTGGCGACTTTATTTATGTTAGTGAGGTTTCTGTACACATGTGAATGTACCACGCTTATTAAAACTATACATACACATAGATTTTTTAATAAATATGTACATTTGGTTTTCCCGGGTAGTGCCGGGTTGGTCAGCTAGTATATCTATATATATATGTGTGTGTGTGTGTGTATGTATATAATATCTCCTGGACACTTTACTGCGTATGTACTTGTAAATACCACAACGACATCACAGCTCGATTTCTTCACAAACATTTTGGCTACTCTCGTCACGAATTCGACACGAAGATTAAATGATTCAGCTAAAAATGCAAGATAAGCTACGACATTAAGTTACAATGGTGAAGATGGACCTACTCCAGCCTACCAAAATATATCTGATTCGACAGATATACGGTCTGTATTATAAACGGGAGTAGACACATATCTTCTTCTTGACCGTATGATTTAGCTTATCCACACCCTAGCTCATTATGGCTGAGTTCGAATCTCCACAGTGGAAGCTGGGTCTCTTCATCCATTCCGGAAATTAAACGGCATATATATATATATATATATATATATATATATATATATATATATATATATATATATATATATATATATATATATATATATATACATATATATATATATGTTTATATATATGTATATATATATATATATATATATATATATATATATATATATATATATATATAAATCATGAAGCTACAAATGTCGTTTAATATCCAATTCACGAAGGAATATCTCCGATGGGGAATTAGCACCGAAGGCTAATTTTTAAGTGATAAATGGCTGTGGTCGTGACTAGTGATCGTACAGTCGGTGCCTCCATTGCGGAGGTAGCTTGAATTGGATAATAAACGACATTTGTAGCTTCATGATTGTATATAAATCACGGTGTGATAAAATTTCATATATATATATATATATATATATATATATATATATATATATATATATATATATATATATATATATATATATGTATATGTATATGTATATGTATGTATATTACATATAAATATACTGTATATATATATGCAATACCAAGAAAAGGAAAACTTAGCATGAAAACAACTACTTCAACATATTTATTATTCTTGAGACATGGAAATTAAGAGCACAAAAAAATAAGATCATTAATATATATAATGTATCTTCTTTTTTTAACGTGCTTTTATTCCCATTTTGGTATGTGCTTTCTTTTGAAGGACTTTTGATTAACCTGTGGTCTCGATCGGCTGCCCGCCTATAGACCCCGGTACGTATGTTTCATGTATCATACCCGACCCAACGCCCTTTCTTATAGTTATTGCGCGGGTATAGTTCGAGATGTGAGATGTTTGTTATGTTTTTAGAATAGCGGCTTTGTTTTGTGTGTGTATTTAGTTTGTAACATCCATTTGCTTTTAAGCAAACCTATCCGTTGATTACATATATAATCCCAGGATGTCTACACGGATAGCAAAGTGTCTGCTCTCTCTGATCAGTCGGCTGCGGGTTTGAACTCTCGCCACAGACCTCTCGAAGTCGAAGCTGCTGCTGTAACCGACTGAGCCATCGAGGCTCTATTAATATATATAATGTATATACTGTATATATTAATATATGTATATATGTATATATTTATATATATATATTATATATATATATATCTCTCTCTCTCTCTCTCTCTCTCTCTCTCTCTCTCTATATATATATATATATATATATATATATATATATATATATATATATATATATATATATATATATATATATATATATATATATATATATATATATATATATATATATATATATATATATATATATATATATATATTGGGTCATTCATCTGATGAGTTTAATAAGGAGTTAATTGGATTTATATTGCCTTGCTTTACCTAAGACCCACGTAATTCTGTCAGTTAAGGCTAAAATTAACTCTAAAGGACAGATATTGAATAGATCATGCCGCCGGTTAGCGCTAGTTAACAAAGAATAGATGTTCATTCATAGTCACATGAATGAATTCAGCAAACATACTGGAACACTAGTTTCAGCAAAAAAATGCAAAATAAAATGAAATGGATTATTTACAGGAGCTAACAGCATCTCAGCATATTAGTCTTACTTAGGACAAACCTCAATGATATATAGAATGAACGCAACAGATTTATGTGCCTCTCAGATGCTTTATCAGGAATTCACTGCTAGGTCGAATTAAGGCTTCTTGGTACTAATGATGCAGATTCTTCTCCAAGAGAGAGGATGTTGCGCAGGCCCAAGGTGTACACAATGCTGGAAAAGACGTATCCAGATAACAATCTTGCATTACAGTAACTCTCACTTGTCATTACTTAATCACAAGGGTGTAATTTCTTAATTTAAGAACAATACTTTTAACACCACGGAGAATAAGTTATATGACTTTGCTAGACAACAATAATTGTACTTGATAAATGACTCCATAAATGGGATATGTTTTACTAGGCTTTCTTAGTCAATGACTGTTTAAGAGAGGAAAATTTGAACAAGGGAAAATGAGAGTTTCGGTCGAAGGGAAAGAGAACTGGGAGCAATTGTCAATTCAGAATTACCGCTAGGTTAGCTTATGCAGTGATCAGTTGCATAAGATTTCTTGGTCCGTTGGAATAGCAAATTTCTCCCTCAGTTGAACAAAGGCGGGAAAACAGCGGGGTGCTTGGAATAGACACGGGCACGTCCGTATGCTGGGCATCGCCTCGTTGTTTGCTTCAAGACTCCGTTTAGCTGGGGCTTGACCTGAAATGACAATATATATATATATATATATATATATATATATATATATATATATATATATATATATATATATATATATATATATATATATATATATATATATATATAATCATGAACTACAAATGTCGTTTAATAATCCAATTCACGCTACTTTAGGAATATCCCCGATGGGGAATTATCACTGAAGGGGATTTTTAAGTGATAAGTGGATTGGTACCACCGGGTCTCGATCCCTCGACACAGTACCTTCCAAAGGCTCCATTCATCGGTCAAACCATTGAGCCACCAAGAGAGGTAAAAGTTAATGCCGAATATGCCGTACTTATTTACCTGTCGAAAGCGGGAAATCGTACTTGGCTTCGGCATTAACCAGCACACCATGATAGCTCATTGGTATGATTGGATATATACATTTAGATATATATATATATATATATATATATATATATATATATATATATATATATATATATATATATATATATATTCATACATACATACATATATATATATGTGTGTGTGTGTGTGTCTATCTATTACTATTTAAGCAGGCTTTCAATATTTTAAAGGATATAAAAATATTCTTTCACAAAATATTTTTATCAATTGCTTATGTACATTTTTTCCTTTGATATAAAGTCATTTTTATGGGTATTATATATTTATATATATTTTGGAAGGCGTCTTAGCTATTTTCTTATTTCCGCGGCTGATAGGGTTCAGTAAATATCTTTTACTAAATTTGGTCATATCCATTGATAAACTACATAATTAAGTTCTTAAGTCACCATAGTCTGTTTATTTAAAAAAATAGTTTAAACATATAAATTTTTGTACAATATCACCCTTTTTCCTCTTTTTTTTTTTTCCATAGAACAGGTAACTTTTCTTCGATTTCTATTAGAAACATGCATAGTATTTTATAACTTCTTTCAGCTGTTAAGATATTTTGAGACATATTTTTTAATTTTGAAAAGGAGTGATCTTTAATGATAAACTGTGTGGCCTTTTATTTGAAGATACGTGTGGTGCTCATTATAATTGCTGCAGTTGGTTAGAGAACAGAATGGAATTTTCCTTTTTTCCTTCCTACAATTGTTCCGCTTGAGCAAAACCGCCGTCTGAACCTCTACCATACAGAATATCTGTGAGAACAGCGTAGGGCGACCAAGCGCTGTATCAAGTACCCTGTTTGTGGAAGCACATTTGTACGAATTTGACCGCTGTAACACAGTCGTTGTAACTTCATACGAAGAGCCGAGACACCCTCAGACGAGCGGCATCGGTGGCCACCGCGAAAGTCGCTCCCTTCAGGAGTTTGCCGTAACTAAAGCCATGTGGGTCTCCAAGTGCTGACTGCCTGGCCTGCCTCGCCCACAGCGGGTGTTTTTGGGAGGATCTTATCAAGTTACTTTTGCTGGCTAAAGCGCTGGCACCTTCGGCCTCCTCTTCTTGCCCGGTCGTGCCGCTTTCCTTCTCGTTGTCATCAAAAGTAGAAATCATTCCTTTTTCGAAACATCATCCAAGAAATTTAAAATATTCCTTGTTTCGAAACATCTAAGAAATTCAAACCCTTCCTTTTTCGAAATATATAAAAAGTGAAATAGATTCCTTTTTCGAAACATCATCTAAGAAATCCAGAATATTCCTTTTTCGTAACGTCGTCTAAAAAGTTCAAACTATTCCTTTTTCGTAGCATCATCTGAAAAGTATAAACCATTCTCTTTTCAAAACATCATCGAAGAAATTCAAACCATTCCTATTTCGAAGCATCATCTAAAAAGTACAAACAGTTCCTTTCTCGAAACATCATCTGAAAGTACAAACAATTCCTTTTCGAAACATCATGTAAAAAGTTCAAACCATTCCTTTTTTCGAAACATCATGAAAAAAGTTCAAAGCATTTATTTCCTGAAACATCATGTAAAAAGTACAAACCATTCCTTTTTCGGAACATCGTGTAAAAAGTTCAAAGCATTGCTTTTCTGAAACATCATGTAAAAAGTACAAACAATTCCTTTTTTGAAATATAAAGCAAAAAGTACAAACCATTACTTTTTCGAGACATCATGTAAAAAGCACAAAATATTCCTTTTTCGAAACATAAACTAAAAAGTACAAACCATTCCTTTTCCGAAACGTCATGTAAAAAGTAGGCTACAAACCATTCCATTTTCGAAAAGCAATGCAAAATTTAAAAAAATTTCCTTTTTCGAAAGATAATGTAAAAAGTACGAACCATTCCTTTTCCAAAACGTCATGTAAAAAGTACAAATCATTCCATTTTCGAAACAATGTAAAAAGTTCAAATCATTCCTTCTCCGAAACGTCATTGTAAAAAATAAAAACCATTCCTTTTTCGAAACATAATGTAAAAAGTTCAAACTATTCCTTTCTCGAAACATCATGTAAAAAGTTCAAACCATTCCTTTTCTGAAGCATCATGTAAAAAGTACAAACCATTCCTTTTTCGAAACACATGTTATAAGTTAAAACCATTCCTTTTTCCGAAACATCATGTAAAAAGCACAAAATCTTCCATTTTATAAACATCATGTAAAAAGTCCAAACCATTCCTTTTTCGAAATATCAAGTTAAAAGTACCAACTGTTCTTTTTTGGAAACATCATGTAAAAACTATAAACAATTCCTTTTCCAAAACACATGTAAAAGTTCAAACTACACCTTTTTTGAAGTTCATCTAAAAAGTACTAAACATTCCTTTTTCGAAACATCGTGTAAAAATTACAAACAATTCTTTTTCGAAAAAATAACGTAAAAAGTTCAAACCATTCCTCTTTCGAAACATCGTGCAAAAAGTACAAAATCCTCCATTTTAGAAACATCATGTAAAACTTACAAACCATTCGTTTTTCGAAAAATCGTGTAAAAAGTTCAAACCATTCCTTTTTCGAGACATCATGTAAAAAGTTCAAATTATTCCTTTTTCGAAACATCATAAAAAAGTACAGTATCTTCCATTTCATAAACATCATGTTAAAAGTTCAAACCATTCCTTTTTCGAAATATCAAGTTAAAAGTGCAAACCATTCCTTTTGGAAACATCATGTAAAAAGTTCAAACCATTCCTTTTTCGAAACATCATGTAAAAAGTTCAAATTATTCCTTTTTGAAACATCATATAAGAAGTACAAAATATTCCATTTTAGAAACATCATGTAAAAAGTTAAAATCATAAACATCAAGTTAAAAGTGCAAACCATTCCTTTTGGAAGCGTCATGTAAAAAGGACAAACCATTCCTTTTTCAAAACACATGTAGAAGGTCAAACCCACCTTTTTCGAAATTCATCTGAAAGGTTCTAAACATTCCTTTTTCGAAACATCATGTAAAAATTACAAACCATTCCTTTTTCGAAAAATAATGTAAAAAGTTCAAACCATTCCTTTTTCGAAACATCATCTAAAAAGTACTAAACATTCCTTTTTCGAAACACCATCTAAGAAATTCAGACGATTTCTTATTCGAAGCGTCATCTAAGAAACTCAGACCATTTACTTTTCGAAACATTATCTAAGAAATTTAAACCATTTCTTTTTCGAAACATCATGTAAAAAATTTAATCAATTTCTATTTCGAAACATCATCTAAAAATTTCAAACCATTTCTTTTTCGAAACATCATCTAAGAAATTCAGACTATTTCTTTTTCGAAACATCATCTAAGAAATTCAAACCATTCTTATTCGAAACATCATCTAAGAAATTCAGACCATTTCTTTTTCGAAACATCATCTATGAAATTCAAACCATTTCTTTTTGGAAACATCATGTAAGAAATTTAAACTATTTCTTTTTCGAAACATCGTCTAAGATATTTAAACCATTTCTTTTTCGAAACATCGTCTAAGAAATTCAAACCATTTATTTTTCGAAACATCATCTAAGAAATTGAAACCATTTCTTTTTCGAAACATCGTCCAAGAAATTCGAACCATTTCTCTTTGGAAACATCATCTAAGAAACTTAAAGTATTTCTTTTTCGAAACATCATCTGAGAAATTCAAACTGTTTCTTTTTCGAAATATCATCTAAGAAATTCAAAGTATTTCTTTTTCGAAACATCTTCTAAGAAATTCGAACCATTCCTTTTTCGAAACATCATCTAAGGAATTGAAACCATTTCTTTTTCGAACATCATCTAAGGAATTGAAACCGTTCCTGTTTCGAAACATCATCTAAGAAATTCAAACCATTCCTTTTTCGAAACATCATCCAAGATGTACAAACCATTCCTTATTTGAAGCACCATCAAAAATATTGCATTCCTCGTTTACTACGGTATCAACTCTGCATCTTTAAACTGGGGTGCTCTCCAAGTTCAGCCAGCTGGTTGGCGTTCCATTCCTTACCTTTATGCAGTACACTGACGCCCCCAATCGGCTACCTAGCCTCCCCAACCCCTACCCTCCCTCTTCCCCTACGTACATAGACCGAGTTCTTCATTGTGACATCGTAGCCATCACAGGCACAATATTATTCCATATTCTGCTGATTGCAGAGTCATACGCGCAAGCATCTAAACATAGTTCCATTTAATAAGTGATCGACCTCCTCCGACGCCCCTGGATGCTCTTTCCAGCGCTCCCTGTGCTGATGTCTCCCTGATGGCGCTGGCAAGGAGATTGCTTTCACGCCACAACGACTTTTTCTTCCCTCTCTCGTCGTCCTCTTGACGACTTCTTTTTCCGGAAACTCTTGCTTTTTTCTCCTTCCAACTTGCAATTTTAGTTACTTTTACCTCGCCTTTCATTTGTTACATTTTGAATTTTCTTGTCACCACTTCAGGACTTTTGTTAGCACATAAATATTTTTTTGTAACCATTTAAGTTTCTTTTGCATCTACTACAGGCTTCCGCCCATTTTCACTGTTATTTTACTTACTATTTCTCATTAAATTTCGTCGTCGTCGCCTTATCTTTATATTCCAATTTTGTGCGTTCTTCCAATAAATTTATCTTTGCTAATTGTTCACATTTTCTTTTCATCCCTTTTCCGCTACACTAATGTTCACAAGGTTTCTTCACAACCTGATCCTTCCCACCATCATCTACCCATCTTTATGATCGGACTTTTCCTGACAGGTTCTTCAGGCCTCTCATCCCTGTTAATATTGCATCGTTATCCTCCATATTTTCACTCATTTTCTTTAGTAATGAATTGTTTCGTTAGTGCCCTTTCATACTGTCAAGTTTCAAAAAGATACTTTAAAACCACCTATTCAGTGTATTTCTTTCTTGTCATGAAAAGTACCATACCTCAGGAAATTTACTTTATATGACACATTAAGTTTACCATAAAACCCCGTTAGTGCTCTTTAGGTGTACTATGAACTTTTTCAGTGCAGATCCTGCGGTTGGACACTATTTATTCGTCCTTCTATGATTCATTGATTGATTTATGGCTCCTGAAACAGGCGTCACAACAACTAGGTTATTGAGGCGCTGCAAAATGACATAGGTCGTGTGGATCTGTTTGCATGTCCTAAGATAACGAGTAATGCTAAAGCACTCTTTTTTGCTTTGGTTTACATTAATACTTTTCCATTACTTAGTTTACGATGTCATTATCGAAACTAATTCTCATAAAATCTATGTTTGAAGTATTCATAAAGACTTTACTTTTTGGTTCGCATTGTTCACTACTTTCCAGCCAACCGTCACTCTCAGTAGATCAGTTGCCAGAATATTTCATGAAACACTGAAAAATGACTGATCAAATTTTACTATATTTGGTTCCCTCCCGTGTACAGTTTGTTTTCCTTCTAGATATGGCTCCTAAAGCAAGTTGCATAACTTGGTATTATCCAGGAGAGAAGATAATGAATATTCGTGAAATCCCGCATTTCTCCTTCTAGTCGCTAGATTTAGGTCTAAGTGATCACAAGAAAAGCGCTCTTGATCTATTTCTACTGTTTACGCGTAAGTTATGAGAGTTGCTAAGAAGAGTGTTGCTTCTCAGTCATTAATGTTTCTGTTTATACGGCAGCCGTGACGTGCTTTTTGCAGTTCTGTCTGCAACATCAGCATTGCACCCATCAACAGAAAGCTAAATAATTTCAAATTGATAGGCAGCTACAAAAACACCATTAGGAATAAAATAGTTAGAAACAAAAAGTCGGTAGAGGGGGAAGAGATTAGAGGGGGGTTATATATGGCAGCATGTTTAGACTGTGAAGATGGTTACTATGGCGAAACTGGCAAATCATGTAAAGAGCGAAGCAAACAACATCTGCAGAACATAAGGCATTATAATCAGACGTCGGCAGTTGCCAAACACTGTTGGGAAAATGATCACAGAATAGACTGGGAAAGTATGAGTTTTCTCTACAGGAACACCAACAAAACATCTAGACTAGTTGTAGAGAACGCCTTCATAACTTGCGCCAACAACACGATGGCAGGGAACACCGGAAACGGCTTTGAAGACAGCATATCCAGAAAAATCATATACTCCACAGTAGCAGGGAAACAAAGGAAAAACGCAAGAGAACGCACGGAAAACGGACACCTGGAAGAAGGGAGCAGAGAAAGACCAAGATCACGAGGGGTGGGGTCACACAGGAGGAGCTAGGCGATTATAGGATTAAAAGTACCCAGCACACAGATATAAATACAGCTGGACTGCGTGTCTGCTCATTGTACGAATACTTGATAATGTGGACTGTTTGTCCAAGAAAGCTTGTAACTTTTTCTGAATAAAAACTCCAATAGATACCATCCAGTTTGAATGAGATCCTTTTTTAATATATATATATATATATATATATATATATATATATATATATATATATATATATATATATATATCAGTATATATATATATATATATATATATATATATATATATATATATATATATATATATATATCAGTGTGTGTGTTTGTGCGTGTACGTGCATGTTTGCGTATGGAAGCAGGTGCATGGTAAATGACAGTACTTGTAAGCTAGCCTTTTAATCAATACATTTTTAAATATCATTGATTAACTGTGTTTAAGATCTTACAGAATGAACTTTCGAGATTAAGTTATCACCTCAAAGCGACTGTTCGAGTGATGTAAAATGTGAAATACCGCGAGAGAACCACACATTAGGAATATAGTCAAATATACTACGATCAGAGTAGAATGGTCTTTATAAATTTTGAGCAATATTGGATATTGAAAAGATGACATAATTGATCTTGCACTATCCTTTCGTGTCAACATTATAATTTTGGAGAACCTTGATGAAAGCAAAGAAAAACAAATAAGCATTGTAGAAAGTAAGTACTGTAAAACAGAGTCCAAGTTTTTTTTATAGTGTTTATCACAGAAGCTTAAAAATCATTGTTGAGGAGACACTTTAAAATACTCCGGACTTTAAAGGTCCTGTCCACCACCTGCAATTCCATTCATATTCATACAGTTTTTTTCTAGGGTAATTAGAGTTTCTGATAACCGAGCGAATTTAGAATGTCATCTGTTGCCGCAACCAGCGTTAGATAAAGTTTGGTTTGGTTACTAAACTAAGGAAATGAACAAGTTGACTAGCTATGATATGATGTTAATTACAATAGTCATATATACATTAAAGAGAGGAAACAAGAATTGTTAAAACTAACTTTACACAGCTAACATTATTATTATTATTATTATTATTATTATTATTATTATTATTATGCAACAAGCCCAAAGGGGCCACTGACTTGAAATTCAAGCTTCCAAAGAAATGGTGTCATTCGAAAGAAGAAACAGAAGGTAAAAGGAAATACAGAAAGAGGAAATCAGTTATTAGAAAATCAGATAAATTAATAATAAATAAATGAACAAAAATGTAAGTAAATTATTAATATACGGGGAGAATGTATTAGAGTAGTAAAGCATTGCATCTTCGCTTGAACTTCTGAATTCCAGTTGCACGGGGAGGCAGTTCCACAGTTCATCGGTGTCAGGAATGAAAATGAAATCAATGAGAATAAATGTTATGATTTGGTAATAATGTTGGTTACACAAGTGACGACGACAGTGCTTTGGTTGTGGATGAATTCTGACGGGAGACGTGGGAAAGGCTCAGTTTTGAGTGTAACGGCGGTTCGTGCGGGACGCTACCGTAAAGTCTCTCTCTCTCTCTCTCTCTCTCTCTCTCTCTCTCTCTCTCTCTCTCTCTCTCTCCATTCCTCCCTTCCCCTCTATCATCTCCCCTCCCCTCCCCAACCCTGCCTCCCTTTGCTATCAATACCCTTGTCTATCCAGTTTTAAGAAGCCTGTTCATCCGTTGGTATGTTTGCGAGGTGACCTCGCTCTATGGTCCTCCTCTACCCCCTACCCATACTTCTGCCCATATACTGTTACCCCTTATGTTCGATAGGTAATACTATAGCACTTGACGTACACGACTCGCAGTCGAGCTTATAGTTGATTGCCTTGCCCAGTTCTTCTTGGTAGATTAAATTTGCCTTGTGCCGGCACAGGCTCTTCCTTGCCTGTGCTTGCAAAGCATTTGCTGCCACTACTTCTGGGCAAATACTAACTCTTACAATAATCCTGTTTTACAAAACGCAATGCGTATACATTTTGTGTGGGTGTTTGTTGCGTGCGTGCGTGTGTATGTGTGTGTGTGTTTGTGTGTACAATACCCAGATTCGGGTGCATCTGTATCCGCTGACCCTGTTGCACTTTGTGATATTAATCTTTGATCGGTCTGTGGGAAGTTGTTTTTCATGAAAACATAATGATTTAAGTGTCGCCGGAAGGTTGAACAGTTATAACTGAACAAAGAGCGAACTTTTCATAGTTTCCCATAAAAAAAAATATTCGCCACAACTCAAGTAACACATGTAGATTTTTTTTTTTTTGGTTGCACCATGAAAACTAAGACGAATTGGCTTTTCAGTGATATATAGTTTATTGTTATTGATTTCATCTATTATCATCATAAGAAATCATGCAGATTGTACACATGATACCATGGAACATTTTTCGTCTCAAGTAAACATGATTTTTTGGAAAAATTTTTTACAAAGATTTCAAAGAAACCTTTCTTTAGTCACACGATCTTACTATCCGTGATTCACTTCCTAAAAATTTCAGAGCCCTTTCAAACTCATCAGTGTCGGGACACTTCATAGCAGATTTCCCAAAAGGTGTCCTATGTTCCTTGTGGCATATATCCTGAGACCGCCGCGAAAGTGATTATTTTCAAGAACAACAGATTACTTTGCCTTCAAATGGCTCTGTGATGTTCATATTCTAACTGTTCCCATACACTGTTTCCTTGTTCTCTTATTATTCATTCTCCTTTTCCCGAGTTTTAACTCGTTGCTGTATAATCCACTGCGAGGTCAGGCCATCCATCATTCTCATGGAGCGTGGAATTAACTGTTAGTACTAGGTAGTCAGTATCTTATTGCCGTCGTCCGCCATGGTGCCTAGGTATATTCTGTGTAGCTCTCTGATGTCTTTCCATTAGTCGAAAGCTAAAGACAGATAGCAATGCCCTATGGGAAGACGACGCTTTTGAAGGGTAACATTTAGATCTTGAAAAAAGATGCACCTAGAGAGGAGGTTCTCCCTCCCCCTTCTCCTACCCATGTTCTTTCCTCTCCAAACAGCTATGATTCCTGTAAAGAAGCTTGCCCTTCGGCTTCTCACATCGTTAATCCTTGACGTGCGTTATTGCTTCATCATGCCCTCTGCTCATTCCAACTGGTCCCTGCTGGCACCCATTCCTTCTCCGGACCAGGAAAACACAAACAATATCACTTCAAAACGGAAAACAGCGGAGTTCATCAACATCTCTATATCTGTCATCACTGGAGACAAATTAATCAGATACTCATTTAATTATGATAATTCAATCATGTTTAAGATGATAGCTTAGCCAGTACGTCCTGGTAACTCAAAATAAAGGAAAAATCTTGAAACAAGAGTCTAAATCTTTATGTGATTATGTTTCTAATTCTCCCCTCCTTTGAAACTATTTCAATACCTTCTTAAGATGGATTTTTTTCTAAAATCTAGAGAATCTTCAAAAACAAAATAATGATATGTTCTTGAATGAGATTTATGATTGTAAAAGCAAAATATTCATATATATGCTGAAAAATTCACAATGTTGTGATTACAGCGTTCTTCATTAAAAATCCCGGATAATACCATTTATTGATATCAATGTAGATTTTTAATGAAAGCAATTCTTACATATAGAAGTGAAACTTAAACTTCGCTACTCCAAGAACTAAAAATTCAAAGTAGAAGCAAGAGTTATCCTATTGGAAACCATATTAGTTCGATGAGTTCTTGAAGAGTTGGTCTGGCTGAAAAGCACGGATGCCATCGAAGGAAGTAAATCTCCAACACTGAAGTGAATTAGAATTTATTAGTTTTGTATCTAAGCCCTAGTGGGATGATTTTCCCTCATCCAAGCTTCTGTCAAAAGCACTCTCTTCAAAAAAGAGCTACTGTAACGTCATGGCTGGATCACCTCTTAGATGATTCCACTGGAACAATCCTGGAACAGCGTAGTCACGCCCCATTGCAGTTGACCAAGAAAGTCTTTACGTAAATTGGCGCTTGAACTATAAACAAAAAGGGGAAAGAAGAGAAGTTATAGTGCTGTATATCGTGAGTTGAAAAAATCTGGTATCAAGCCATTTCATGTTATCAGCGAGCCCAACATCACTCAGCAACAGAGAGAAGATCGTGCATGGTTTTGTGGTTCATTTCTTAAAGATTGGGATGAAGCTGACTTTCTCCATGTTGCTGCGCCAGATGAATTCTTCATTTACACAGTCAGGAAGCCAAATCATAAAAATGACATCATTTGGGCTGCAAAGTTGGATGATATCAGCAATGACGTGCGCTATCACCAAGTTGTGAAATTTCCTGAATGTTTGGGAATTGTTCTCTGTTTCACAGCCAAATGGTTAATGTGGATCATCAAAGAAAAAGGACAGTCATGGAATGGCGAATACTTCAGAGAAACTGTGCTTACTGGTGGAGTATTTCCTTTCCTCAAAGATCCTGTTGAAGAAGTCATTTTTGCATGATAAGGCACCATATTTCAAGGCTCTTCAGACACAGGAGCTGCTTCGAAACAGTGATATCGATTTCTTCTCATCAAGTGAATTTCCAGGTAGCTCCCCTGACTTTAATGTGTGTGAAAACATTGGTAGTATCTTAAAGGATCGTGTTGAAGCGCGCACAGTGAACTATGACAACCTGCGAAGAGAGGTGACCGAAGTGCTCAGGGAAATGGAGTTTGAGTCTCAGCTTTTTTGCGATTTGCTGAAATCATACCCCTCAAGAATGCAGGCTGTGGTACAGGCAGATGGAGGCCACACAAAATATTAAATACTCAGAGAGAAACCTAAATAAATACCTGTTCTGAATTACTTTTGCTTTTGTCCATATCAATTTTAGTTTATGCTGTAGAGGGGGGGGGCCTCTAATTTCGAAACACCCTGTATACAAAGAACCCCACACCTTTTTATACAAATCATAAACATGCCAACTTGTACTGATAATATAACAATACAAGTTCACGAAAGACGAACTTTTTTAAAACTATCCACCCAGATCATCACAAACAAACGATGAGTTTTCAATTCTCACTGGTAGAGCCGAGGCTGCACGTAGACCCACACCCACAACTTTTTCGGATCACAAGATTTCTTTATCATTTAAACTATATTCTATGTACAGTTCCATTGCGTGGATATGAAAATAACCTTACGAAGATATTAAGATACCAAAGTTATAACCATATCCATAAACTTGGAAATAACCTTTATTAATGTTGACCTCTAAAACTCGAAGCATTGACAAGCTTATTCGTCAGATATTTGATTTTACTGGCCTTCTTTTAAGCATACCTTCATTCCATATCAGTCAAAATTACTTTCTCATCGTAACCTTTATTAATTCATTCTCTCTAAGTATCATTCAAATGCCTTATATTAAAAAAATAAGTCCAGGCTGGCCTTTTATGCCGTACATATGCCATAGCCCAGTGAGACTTCAGACTTTTGCTCGATAAGTTATTTGGTAAATACTCCTGAAATTGCCCAGTCACTGAGCTGTTATAATGATGTGAATGTCCGTGCGTTTGTATTGTTATACTAGCGATGTAAATCGGCAGGTTTGGGACCTATTTAGGAAGGTGTGAGGGTTCTTTGCATATATACTGTAAGCATACAGATGTATTACTGAAGAAATCGATTGCATCTTTATCACAGTAAGCTTACGATACCGGAAACATTAATTTCGGCCAATTGAGAGTTAACTATGCGTTTGCGACGTTGGTGAGTAGACAGAGGGGATGACATAGACTGTAGTTGAATAATGATTATTAATTATTATTTGTCAGAAAGTCACTATGATCTAAAACATGTAATGAAACTAGATTTTTTTTTTTTAAGTTTACAGCTAATGTGTTAATATTATTATTTTTTCTCTCTTGTTGGTTCCTCTCTCTAAAAAACTAATTTAGACCGTGTATTTGACAGCAGCGGCATTTACTTCCGATGTGTTTGTCGAAACTTTACAAAGTATCATGTCCGAAGTTTAGTTTTTCTTTCACTGAATGCAATCAGCTCCAATTTCTTTGGTAGTTAGAATACTAAATGTTTTATTTCCATGTTAGTCATAGAAGTAAGAAAAAAGTTATTTTTCCTAAATGTTATTGTCAAAGTTAAAATAGCAATATTTATACGTTAAATATATACACGTTGAAACCAAAATAGATGTAGAAAGTTACTATATAACACTGTAATAAAATATATTTTGACAATCTATATATGAAAGCTAATGATGGAGAAAGTCCACATTCAAAAGTGACAGTACAAAATCCCTCAGGATTAGTCATTGCATTTTGTAACAGATCATCCAGCCAGCCATATAGTCTTAGACGGCAGCAAGCAGGTAACGGAATAAGCTTAAGCGCAGATATGTTATTTAGGATTCAGGGCCTTAGTTCTTTAGTATCAATAGATAGAAAGTCTAGTACATGGAATAGAATAATTATAAAGCCAAACGAATGACTGTCTCTTTTATCCAGAAATTACTGTTCTAACTGTCCCGTTTATCCACGTATTACTGTGGTAACTATCCCGTTTATCCAGGAATTACTGTATTAACTGCCCCTTTTATCCAAATATTACTGTTCTGACTGTCCCATTTCTCCATACATTACTGTGGTGACTGTCCCATTTATCCACATATTACAGCAGTGACTGTCCCTTTTATCCAGGTTTCACTGTACTGACTACCCCCTTTATCCAGATATTACTATAGCATCTGTCCGATTTATCCAGGTATTACTGTACTGACCGTCCCTTTTATATCCAAATATTACTGTTCTGACTGTCCCATTTATCCATATATTACTGTAGTGGCTGTCCCATTTATCTAGGTATTACTGTCCTGACTGTCCCCTTTATCCAGCATTACTGTAGTGACTGTCCCAATTATCCAGGTATTAAAATGGGGACTGTCCCTTTTATCCAGGTATAGCTGTACTGACTGTCCCCTTTATCCACATATAATTGTAACAACTGTCCCATTTATCCAGGTATTACTGTTCTGACTGCCCCTTTTACCCAAATATTACTGTGGTGACTGTCCCATTTATCCCCCATTAAACCTAAACACACCCTCTGCTAAACCTAAACACACCCCCACTAAAACTTAACACACGCCACACTAAACCTAAACACAAACCTTGATACAGAATTATTAATCACAGCAAAGAAAGCATTTTCAATCATATACTTCTATGGTATTGAGAACATGAAATGAGGTATTATAAACCCGTAGAGTTTATTTTCCACATAAGTTACAAAGGGAAGGGGAAGGGGGTATGGGTTTGAAACCTTCCCTGTTATCTAAGTTGGGTCAGTTGATGGCCATGTGCTAAATTTTTTTAGATCGGTCAAACAGTTACCACATAAGTTACAAAGGGAAGGGGGAAGGGGGAAGGGGTACGGGTTTAAAAGCTCCCCTTTTATCTAGGTTGGGTCAATTGATGTCCCTTAGCCAGATTTTGTCTTGATCGGTCAAGCGGTTACCACATAAGTTACAAAGGGATTGGGGATGGGGATGGGGAAGGGGAAGGGGAAGGGGGTACAGGTTTGAAACCTACCCTATTATCTAAATTGGGTCAAATGACGGCCACGTGCCAAATTTTGTCTAGATCGGTCAAGCGATGGTACATACAAGTCACAAGCAAACATTCACTTATATATATATATATATATATATATATATATATATATATATATATATAAATATATATTTATAAATACTATACATTTATATATGTAAATATATCTATACATACACACATATATATATATATATATATATATATATATATATATATATATATATATATATATATATATATATATATATATATATATATATATAAGCGATGAACAGGAAAATTTTTTCATCATGTTAAAAGGAGTGGGTGCAGGAAAACAAGCAGGTTCCATGTACAGTAGTTTAATCCTACGTTTCGTGACCCTTTGTCACATCATCAGGAACATCTATGAATGAAATATCAGACATTAGAGTCCTTTGAAAACATTAAACAAATACATGAAAATATAGGCACTAAATTACACTTAAAAATTATACATACATTTCAAAGCAAGAGTAAAAACTACACTTAAATTCATATAAACCTACAGACCAGAGAACCGAAAGTATCAACAACCAATGGAACAGCCGCAGTTTGGTGATTAAGAGAAGGGACTTTAAACCTGATATTGGGACTCTCAAGCATAAGCAATTCTGATGTTTCTTTTGCTTGGCCTATAATTTCAAAATAACCATACTTAATAGGTGTTTTACAGTTGTAAGCATGGTTTCTGATGTTGGACAATTCCGGGCTGGACAGTCTGCAGCCAGTACGATGACTCATTCCAATATGGGAATCGGCTCTTACCTTGAGTAAACGTCGGGTCGAACCCACATAATTACCCGAATTACATCCGGCGCACTAATAGATATACTATGCTCGACGTCATCAAGGGACAGAGCCGATCTTTCACAGAAAACAATGAGCCAATAGTTCTGTGATTTTTTGGAATAAGTTTCGGTTGATTTTTTGGAATAATCTTCAGGTTCAGGAAGGGTAGGGGAAAAATTTCTTATCAAGGACCTGGTGGATGATTTGTAAATCAGTTTGGTTGGGAAGCAATTATTGTTAAAATACTGGATTAAAAATACAACTTCACGGTGAAAAGCGGCCCAGCTGGATGTTAAAGTAAAAGCTCTATGTACAACTGTGTAAATGGCATTGATTTTGAAATTAAAAAAAACAAAAGCTATAAAAATTGGAGCCAAAACCCGTAAATCTTAGATTTACGGGTCTTGGCTTCAACAGAAATAAAACGAACATCAGAAGCAAGTGGTAGAATATCATTATTTCTGAAGAAACCACGTTTTATGGTAGCATTGGATGATATATGTTGAAGCCTCTGATAAAAGGATTTTGAGCGGAAGGAACATCAAGCTATTGTCAAACATTAAGAATTGTCGATTAGTGCTACCTGTGCCAAGTGAATTGCCGGATGGGGAAACAGCTGATCAATAAACGTTTGGTTTCATAACAGCCCGCCCTTTCCCCAATAACTACGCTACCAAGGCTATGAGCAGTTCCATTTCACGTTTGGATAGCAATTAACTTCAATGAGAGACCATCGCCTGCGTACTGCGCTTTTTCATTTGCTAGATCAACGATCGCATTACCAGTAAAGATTAGAAACAATTATGGAACGGTTGATTTGAGAGGTAGAGGCTCAATAAAACCACCATCAGGAATAATTCCCAGTTGTCAGTTCCTGTATATAAACAGAAGTAGGCGACGGCCAGTGCGACACATCAGCGCGAAGGTATATATGGAAAAATAATTAGGGATTCTTTCCATTTATTTTTCCTTTTTCTAGTCGACGAACCATTTCTCCACCTCTCTCGGCGACCTCATCAGGACTGGATTATAATCGACATACATAGTTTTTATTACTGTATGAGGACGTTTGAATTTCTAACATGATGTTATTGGAATGATGAATTTCTATTGGTCGGTGGGTCTCATTCTCTCCCTGGCCGTCTGGGTGGCAGCATGGGCATTCCTGCTGCTTCGTAGGACGCGTTATATGCTGAGGCTTACATCCAAGGGCGTTTGCATGGGCACGATTCACGTGACTGGCCGATAGTCTTGATTTGCTTCGTTGTCGGTGGTCGTGTCCAGGGGTGTCCTGTGGCTCGTGTCTCTCTTCGGATTCTCACGGACGTCCTGTGGTTTCGTTGAAGGAGGGAGGATGAAGTCCGGGTTTCACTGTGCAGTATATCTAACACAGGCCGTTGTTGATGTATATTCACAGCATCTACTACTTGCAATCTGTGAAGCAGGGCTTCTCTATGCACGATCTCCGTGCTTTCTAATAATTCTTCTAGTGTCGGTCGGCTTACGGTCGTGGTCGTCTACGTCGTGTTGAAATATTGCCCCTTAGTAGCGGTGGGCTTGCAATCACTTACGTATAGCGGTAGTGGTGCGACCTTTGTAGTAATTGCTGAGGGTTTGGCATGTCCCTTCGGTACATTTGAATTTGTATAATACGTTGGTCGACTTCCACACTTCTCCACGTTGTGGCCTCTACTCTCCTGTTTACAGCATGCACCACAAGAAATGTGTGTGCTGCTCACTTTGCAGGTCATCAGCATCCATATTCACTGCCCAGTACCAGAGGTCCTTTAGCATAGTTACTAGTAAAACCTTGGAATAGTTTCCTTGGAGTTACTTTCCAAGCCGATGCGCTCGGCACCAAAATCTTAATATTTCGGATTTGTGCTGTTGCTAAATGTCTGTATGAACAGTGTTTGTTGATGCATTCGTATTGTCCTCAACTTTGGTTTTCCATTTATGGTCCATTTTGCTTATTATATTTTGTGGATGTTAGATTTGGGTGGTAACAGGCCCTCAGTCTTATCCCAAATGAATGTCTTCATTATGAATAATAATGAAAAAATAGTAATCTTGCATTAAACTTTAGACCGTACTAAATTATAACTCCGTCTATTCCATTGGCCCTATATTTTAAAATGTTCACGCTAGCACACTCAGAAAGTAGGAAAATTAGTTCCGCGACACCTGCGCATAAAATGCAGTTCACAAATTGTAAAATATGAGGTAGGCATACTCTCTCTCTCTCTCTCTCTCTCTCTCTCTCTCTCTCTCTGTATGTGTGTGTGCTGCACTCCAACTTCGTTTGACATTTCATGAAAATTTCCCCCTCAAACCCAAAGCGGTAATGGTTAACTTATGCAATTACTCTGATGTATAGTAAAAGTGGTAAAGGATGACGTTCCATTTGAGACAGGCCAAGTCGCTTATAGTTGGGGATATGGTTTCTTGGGTTAGTCTTTACTTTAGCCTACATCAGGGTTGCATTCTTTCAGTTCATTTAGTCTCCGGTATTATTTTTCCGAGAAATCGAACGATAAGAAGAAACAAATACTAATACGTAATCAAGTCTTTGTGACGAGAATTCTGAAAAAAAAAGTCAGAAGAGAAAAAATATCTGCGCTGAGAGCAAGTGTATTGTCTAAAAGAAGTTGCGAACAGAAGATGGTTAACTGATCCTATTTGCAACACATAACTGACGGGTGGTAGAGGTGAGGCGATAAAAATTAGACTCATAAGGAAGTTTGACATCGATTACAAGAGCTGAAAATTAATGTTGACATTACTAAGATTATGAAAATACAATAAGGACAAGGTGAACTTTCGCAAAGATTATAAAACGGTGTAAGTGGCGCATTCAAAAGTACTGTACTTGCAAGACAGAAGCTCTCGGAATGAAAAGGGTCGACAAACTTCGGATAAGGCCCCTTGTTAGTACATGAAGATCTTTGATGTAGTGGAAGTACAGTCTGTTACGGATGAAGAGGACGACGTTTCATTATGAATAGGTGGAAGTGGTGTCAGAGTAAGAGAAACGCAATTTCAGGATCCGCGAAGGTCTTGGACGATTATTTCTGTAGAAGATAGATTAACCGGGTTATCAGTCTTGATCTGTCACTCATTTCATTTCATGTGGAGGAAATAAACGTTGAAAATGAAACAGGACTATCCTACGAGATTTTATCTCTGGGTCTGTTAAATCATTATTCGTTATAAATCAAAGGACTTGTAAGCGCACGAGTTTTCCATGCTTGAGGAAAAAGAATGACGAACTTTTTTCCATACGTAATGCACGTTACAGAGTGGTCGTCCCATCAAGGGATACCTTTAACTATCCACAAGGTGTCCAAAAAGCCACTGGAAGCCAATAGTTTTGCCTAGATATATACCAAATATTTACTTTCCTATGTATATAGGGGTAAGGTGGGGTAAGAAGCCCCCTCGGAGATAAACACCCCCCCACTTAGTATTTTCTTTCTTTCCCGCTTTCTTCTACCAGTCACTTGCTAGAGTAGTCAGCGCCATCTCTCTGCATCCTCAGGAAGTAATTAAACAAATAAAAACGACGTGTGTTGGCAGCAGGACGACTTTTATTGTTTATGCATCATTTACTGTAAATTTTCAGTGACTTTGGGGTTGCCTAATTTATCAGTGATAACTGTAAAATTATCCCTATGGTTATTGAGGGTTACTATAAGATGTCTAGATTGCATAGCATTCAGTTTTTGTTAGCTTGCTTACATGTTAGGATACCAGTGACATCTCAATGATAACGCTTCGGGTAAAAGGCCCCCCCCCCACCCCCGCCCTCTCCCTGCGGTAAGAAGCCAGGGGTGGCGTCTTACCCCTTATTTAGGCAATATGACATTGTATGTAATTTATATAGTTTATTACTTCTTCAGTGAAATTTACTATGTTTTTTTTAGATTCAGAATCAACATGCCGCGTGTATATAAGAGGAAATCAACCAGAGCTTCTTACAGAGAGAAAACTCTACAGTAGGCTCTTCAGATAATTCTTCATGGGGAGAGTTTAAATCTGCCTCAGAAATTATGTAGTACATTAAGACGCCTCAGGTTGACTCATTTTTCAAAGTATATCGTGAAGTTTTAGTTAAAAGAAATTATATTCCACGGCAAATAAAGAATCTGGATGAAACTGGAACTGCAAATGTGCAGAGGCCTGTTAATGTAGTTGTAACATAGGGTTCGAGAGCCGTGGGGAAAATGACCAATGGCCAAATAGGAAGAACAATGCCTATTTTATGTGCAATGAATGCTGATGGTAAATGCGTTCGTTTTGCAAGGAAAAGGTTTTTCTGAAGCTGTTTTGAACGGAGCACCACCTGGCTGCATTGACAACTTTAGGGAATGGCTACGTCACTGGAGTTATATACCAAACCTATTCAGCAAGAAATGCACATTTTAATCTTAGATGATCATCACAGCCACAAGGCTATAGAAGCTCTTGTTTATACAAGAGATAACGCTTTCATCATGATAAACCTTCCACCCAACAGCATTCACAAAAGGCAGCCCACTATAGGACTGCAGATAACTGGATGATAACTAATGCTGTGAAAAGAATCTCACTGTCAGTTTGATGTGGTATAAACATTCACGATTGCATACAAGAAAACAGCTACCATGAATAAGCAGTGAATGGGTTTAGAGCAGCTGGTTTATGGTCCTTCAGCGGCAATAAATTTACTGATGATTTTGTAGCTGCAAACCTGACCGAGGAAGAACCCCTAAAGCTTGAGTCTAGAAAGAGGCCAACTGACAGGAACATATATGAGACAGAGGGTGTACTTAATGCAAAAATGATCGCCACAACAACAGGTTATGAAAAGATCTCTGAACCAACACGAAGTCCCCAACCTGGAACATCAAAAGAAACTGAAGCAAAGGAAATTCTCTTAAGTCTTTGTAGCCCAACAAACCTAAGCAAAAGAGAGAAAGAAGACAGAGAGCAGAGAAGACGAATAGTCATGTCATCACCACACAAATTGCAACTTCTTGAAATGAAATCGTCAAAATCATCTTCTTGCACAAAGAACGCAACAGAGTAACGAAAATTTTATTTATGTATGTTTTAAAACTGGCGTCACAACACCTAGGTTATTGACTCCGAAGTATAGAGGAAGGAAATTCTACCTCCAGCTTCATCTGATGATGAAAAATGGTTCTGCTTTGTGTGTGCTGAGCCATTTGCCACCAACAGGCCATCGGAAAAATGGAATGAATGCAAGTCTTGCCAAAACTGGGCGCACGAGGAATGCACACAAGCAACCGAACGTTACGTATGTCATAATTGTGAGTCTGATTTCTAATTTTCTAATTTTCCTGACAACAAAGATTTTCACAGAAGGAGAAATGTTTATTTGCAATGTATCCTTTCCATGAAGGACCAGAGGCTTATGCTCACATGTTATTATGGATGTTTGTATTAATGAAAACATTTATTGTATTATAAATGTAAAAACTAATTATTTCTAATTCTTCTGTCAGCACACATGTATTTTCTATTTCACAACACGGTTCATATAATAATATAAAAACAAGAATGTTTAGTTCCATTTTTACCCAAGAAGGAACCTATACTGTTTTATTCATGTTTTAGCGCAAAGAAACAGTTTAATAAAAAGATCGGTACACTGATATAAAAGGAATGATCAAGTTACCTTAATGTTTGTTATGATTTTTCTTGTGATATGTCTAATGGGGTAAAAGGTCTACCCGCGGGGCGCTTTACCCTATATGTGGGGCAAGACTCCCTTTTTGAATTCCTTATTCAAAGTCAATTTTCATAAAGTTAAAGGTGTGGTAAGTTAGTGTGGTACACATCGAAGTTTGGCCATAATGTAACGATGGAACTTTTCATCAAGATCCTACCACATAAATTATGACCCCAGAATGTATTCTTCCTTAAGGGAGCTTTTACCCACCTTATATATATATATATATATATATATATATATATATATATATATATATATATATATATATATATATATATATATATATATATATATATATATATATATATATATATATATATATATATATATATATATATATATATATATATATATATATATATATATATATATATATATATATATATAAGTATACGTATCTGAATTTTTACTCTTGTATTCGCGTGACTTTTTATATTCTCTTATATGACGGCGTCAATAACCTATATGTTGCGACGGCAGTTTTTAGTAACCATAAATCAATTCAACAATTATTCACTAATATTAACCGCATAACTTAAACTCAAGAGAAATTATAACTGAAAAAGGCTGTTTATTAACATGTTAGCAAATGGGAGACATAGCATCACATGTACAAACATTTTTAGGTTATTTTGATTTATACACGTATGTATGTATATATATATATATATATATATATATATATATATATATATATATATATATATATATATATATATATATATATATATATATATATATATATATATATATATATATATATATATATGCAGGGCATGATACGAGTTTGTTCAAATATTTTGGGAAATGAAAGAAAAGGTCATTCTGAGCAGAACTTCGATGGTTGGTGGGGTTAATTTTTAAAAAAATATATGAAAAAATTTATAGGCATGCTTTTATTAAAATGCACTAAAACGTAAAAAATAGTTTTTTGAAACACACCAGGATTTTCTTACAATTAATCATGTCTGTGTAGGCACAAAACATGGAAAAAAAAATTTATTTCTTTTCTTGCAACATTGCCTTCCATGTTTGGGGCCCACGCTTTTATTTTTGTAGATACCATTAATTGTAAGAAAATCTTGGTGTCTCAAAAAATCATTTTAGTAGTTTTTAGTGCATTTTAATAAAAGCATGTCTATTCATTTTTTTTATACTTTTAGCTTTGACAGAAATTTTAACCGATTTAAGATTGTAGTTAACGAAACTGGTATCCGTTTACGGGGGAGGGTGAGGGAAGGGGAAGGAGCAGGGGGAAGGGGAAAGGAAGGGAAGAGGGGAGGGGGAGTAGGAAGGTGAGGGAAGGGGAATGGGAGGGGGGAAGGGAAAGGGGGATGAAAGAGGGAAGGGGAGGAGGTAGTGGGGGTGGAAGGGGGATGAAAGAGGGAAGGGGAGGAGGGGGTAGTGGGGAGGGGGTGGAAGGGGGATGAAAGAGGGAATGGGAGGGAGAGGACACAGCTAAATTAACACTCGATTGCGTGCTCTGGAAGGAGGAGGGGGAGTGGAAGGGAAGGGAGAGGAGAGGGAAGTTGGAAGTGGAGGGGGATAGGAGAGGAAGGCGATGGGAGGACACAGCTAAATCAACACTTGATCGTATGCACCGGAAGGGGGGAGGGGAAAAGGGAGGACACAGCTAAATCAACACTTGATCGTATGCACCGGAAGGGGGGAGGGGAAAAGGGAGGACACAGCTAAATCAACACTTGATCGTATGCAGGGAAGGGGAGGGGGGTGGAGGACACAGCTAAATCAACACTTGATCGTGCTGGGAGGGAAGGGGGGGGGAAAAGGGAGGACACAGCTAAATCAACACTTGATCGATGCACCGGAAGGGGGAGGGAAAAGGGAGGACAAAGCTAAATCAACACTTGATCAATGCACCGGAAGGGGAGGGGAAAAGGAGGACACTGTAGGTCTAAATCAACACTTGATCCTATGATCGGAAGGGGAGGGGAATTGGGACCTCACAGCTAAATCAACACTTGATCGTATGCACCGGAAGGGGGAGGGGAAAAGGGAGGACACAGCTAAATCAACACTTGATCGTATGCACCAGAAGGGGAGAGGGGAAAAGGGAGGACACAGCTAAATCAACACTTGATCGTATGCACCGGAAGGGGGAACAAAGGGAGGACACAGCTAAATCAACACTTGATGTCATGAGGGGAAGGGGAGGGGGAAAGGGCTGGACAGTTCAGTGTAAATCAACACTTGATCGCTCTTCCACCGGAAGGGGGCGGAAAAGGAGGACAAGTAAATCAACATTTGATCGTATGCACCGGAAGGGCAGGAAAGGGAGACACAGCTAAATCAACACTTGATCGTAACCGGAAGGGGAGGAAAAGGAGGACACAGCTAAATCAACACTTGATGGGTTTGCAACAGTTCCAGGGGGAGGGGAAAACGGAGGACACAGCTAAATCAACACTTGATATATGCACCGGAAGGGGAGGGGAAAAGATGGAGGAAACAGCTAAATCAACATGATATTTTTATGATACGGAAGGGGAGAGGGGAAAAGGGAGGACACAGCTAAATCAACACTTTTCGTATCAATGGAAGGGGGAGATAAAAAGGGAGGACACAGCTAAATCAACACTTGATCGTATCACCGGAAGGGGGAGGGGAAAAGGGAGGACACACTAAATCAACACTTGATCGTATGCATCAAAAGGGGGGGGGGAAAAGGGAGGAACAGCTAAATCAACATGATCGTATGCACCGGAAGGGGGAGGGGAAAAAAGGACATAGCTAAATCAACACTTGATCGTATGCACCGGAAGGGGGAGGGGAAAATGGAGGACACAGCTAAATCAACACTTGATTTGCACCGGAAGGGGGAGGGGAAAGGGAGGACAGTAAGCTAAATCAACACTTGATCGTATGCACCGGAAGGGGGAGAAAGGGAGGACACAGCTAAATCAACCTTGATCGTATGACGGAAGGGGAGATCAAAAGGGAGGACACAGCTAAATCAACACTTGATCGTATGCACCGGAAGGGGAGAGGGGAAAAGGGAGGACACAGCTAAATCAACACTTGATCGTATGCACCGGAAGGGGGATAATAAAAGGAGGACACAGCTAAATCAACACTTGATCTTGATACGGAAGGGAGAGGGGAAAAGGGATTATACAGCTGTTCAACACTTGATTTACTGCACCGGAAGGGGGAGGGGAAAAGGAGGACCAGCTAAATCAAAAAATGATCAATAAAATACTAGGAAGGGGAGAGGGGAAAAGGGAGGACACATCAAATCAACACTTGATCGTATAACCGGAAGGGGGGGAGGGAAAAGGAGGACACAGCTAAATCAACACTTGATCGTACAGCACCGGAAGGGGGAGGGGAAAAAAATTCACAGCTAAATCAACACTTGATCGTATGCACCGGATGGGGAGGGGAAAAGGGAGGACACAGCTAAATCAACACTTGATCGTATGCACCGGAAGGGGAGAGGGGAAAAGGGAGGACACAGCTAAATCAACACTTGATCGTATGCACCGGAAGGGGAGAGGGGAAAAGGGAGGACACAGCTAAATCAACACTTGATCGTATGCACCGGAAGGGGGAGGGGAAAAGGGAGGAACAGCTAAATTAACACTTTGATCTTGTGTGAGTAGTTCCAGGGGAGGGGAAGTGGATGGAAGAGCGAAAGGCAAGGGGAGGGAACGGGAGGGGGTGGAGGACACTCCTAAATTAACACTTGATATTTTTGCTTGGGAGGGAAGGGAGGGGGATGAAAGAGGAACGGGAGGGGGTTATAATAGAGGATAGATTCAACTGAGTCAAAGAAGTTAAGAAAAATCCGAAATGTTTAATACCAATCCTGAGAGACTGGGAGAGGTCAGGTTGGTCACTAGGGTCACTGCTGACCTACTGATCATTTCCTAGTCATTATTGTCATGAAAAACCGGAAATGAGTTTTTCTTGCAAAATTTCAGCTCCATCGGACGAAGGGAACATGTCGAAAATTGAGTAACGAGATTTGAGGACAGGCAGACATACGCAGAAGTCAAGTCAAATAAAAATATAATAACCGTTTAACATTAAACGGGCAAGTTAGAGGCATGAGGATTTCAGGGGTACGGGGAGGGGGATCGAGCTGTTCAGTTCACGTGTCACTCTGAACAGTGTCGCTCTTCCGCCACAATAAGTGAGCGTGTCCGCGTTACAAGTGTCACATTCCTGATTCATGTTGAGAGCAAGAAACTGGAGACAGTGCCTTACCGTTCCAGTAATGTGGAATATGCAGATATGATGTTTATTTATGGGTTTTGCAACAGTTCCATTTCTAGATTAAACGGTTGTGAACTCCACTGTTATATATAAAAAAAATTGGCGATTAGACCGATGTGAATAAAATACCTCCAAATCAAATGTATTCTTTAGATACTGAACAGAGGGGAAAAATGCATCCATCATTGAAACCTTCTCCTTTTCCATCAATGGTATCCACTGGACTCCGATAAAGAAAAGAAAAACAAGCCTAATGGAATCTCCCATCGATCAATGATAGGCCTATTCATAACACACCTATCGAAGAGTTAAAACGTATCATCAAAAATCTCTCCTTCTTCATGAAAATTATTCATCTCACACACCAGTCAAAAGAAAAAAAATGCACATATGAAAACGCTTTCGTCTCTGTCAGATTAAAAAGAATGGGAACATTATGGAAAATTCACTTTCTTCATTCTTTCCTGTCAAAGGTAGCCCATTCATGCAGTAATCGAAAGAGGTAAAAAAGCTGACATTATTCAAAGCGCAGTATCCTCCCTACCTGCATTCCCTTGTCATCATGACTACTATCACTATCACTCATTCAGCGTAAGCGCAGTCCTAGTCCTGACTCCTGACTCAAATCCGTGACGAGGCGGCAGGACAGATTAAGCTAGAATTCAACGATCACAAATAATAAAATGTTGCCAAGCAGCATTTACACTACTTTCTTGATACTTGAAGCTAACCATTAAAATCAGATTATACGAAGTCTGTTCACAGGTGATTTACTAGCTGAAGAGACTGTAATGTTACAACCTGCAAGAAAAAAAAATCATCAATAAAATACTAGCAATCCAGTTGCCTAAGCTCTTCATCAATTCTTCCCGCCATAACCCTGACTACTCCACTGATGAGCATGTAGTCATATTACTGTTGGCATTTAGCGTTAACTAAAAATGTTATTTTAAAATTTTCATCTGACTAACAAGCAAAATAAATACAAATATATGTTTATAGAACATTTTTGATCAGAATCACCTTTTCTTTAAATATATGAGAATATATATATATATATATATATATATATATATATATATATATATATATATATATATATATATATATATATATATATACATATATGTGTGTATGTGTACTCGTATATTCATATACATGTATATTAGCCCAAAACCGACTTTTCATCACCAGACGCTGGTGGCTGGATTCTTGAAGAATGTATTTTATAGCCAAACCTCTTGTGTGAGTAGTTCCAGTACCCGGGAATCATTAGGACATTGTTTCTTCGGTTATTTTTCGGAAGACTCCAGCCACCTCCCACATTATAACTTATATTTTTCTTGGGTAAAACACATAAAAAAAATCATCTCAATACATGACCTTCGCAAATGCTTGATAACAGAGAAAAATAATTAATCAAATTACGACTTATAAGGTAAGACAATAGCGGCCCCCACCCCACTCCATAGCTAATGCGGCAAAATTGTAACCAGTAAACACCCCTAGGTTACGTTAGGTTGGTATTTTTAGGTTCTATTACTGCCCTATCATTTCCTAGTCATTTTTGCATGAAAAAAACAAAATGTTTTTCAAGCAAAAATGGCTAGCTGGAGTCTTCCGAAATGGCTGGCTGGAGTCTTCCGAAAAATTACCGTTTCTTTTGTCTCCACTCAAGGGAGCACCGCGCATTTAGCAATATGTTAGGAAGAAAAATTTATGCTGCACAGTATCTTGCAAGCGCTGGTTAGAAGTAATTGAGACATTATAATGGTTGCAGGCAAATTATGATTTTGTTACGCCTCCAAAGACATGATTTTTAGTAGAAGGGAGACTTATCATCACGGCGACCACTTAGAGATGTACACAGTTGCTAGTATGACATTATTGTTTCCAGGTAAAAAGAACTACGCTCTTAGATCATTATTTAATTTTAGTAGCTATTATTTTATTTTCTAGGTCACTTCATAGACGAGTTATATCAACTTGACATACAGAGTGTGTGCGTGTGCGTGTGCGTGTGTGTGTATGTGTGTATTTATCTATATAAATGCCTTAAAATTGCCTCAATAATATATACATAAGCGGAATTGGGCTGACGTCTTTCCTTTCTGCAAAAAGACTTTTAAGCGACATATTCAGTTCATAAGGTAGAAAAAAGAACCTCTGTGGTCAGCTCCAAAGAATCTTTCGTAACAAGAAGGAAAAACTGCGTACTCGCCATCAAAAATGGAATTTGGTCCTGAAAACTTAATTTTTTTTTTAACTAGGCGTTACTTAGCTTGCTGTGTCAGAATTAACAACTGAAACAGCGCATATGATGTTCCTAAAGTATTCCGCAACAATGTGAGTTTCTTACGAAAATTATCTCAGAATTGTTATCGTTGTCATCGGGTTTTTCTTCCATTCCGGACAAACTTCAAAAATGATCTTCAGCGCGGCTTAACTTTTTTTTTCCCCTCAAATGGCTGCGTGTGTGCGTGAATTCATGAGTTGTTTGTTACAGAGCGTAAAAACTTCTTGCCGAGACGGTGTCCGTACAGCATATGTGAATATGCAGTTCATTTTTACACGTCTCCAGTGACTGTGCAGAAAGATGACCTGCGTTCGTTAGGATGTGTGCGTGCATTGCAAATCGCGCAAGTGTATGGGGACCGAGACACAGAAAGGGGGCAAACCTGCTCCGCTTCCTACCGCAGAAACGAGTTTCTCACCCTCCCCCAAAAGAAAGGACCGAACGTGTGGGATACAACAGTGCTGCGGTGAATATGCGCGCCCGCAAGTGCTATCTATACCCGAGTGTTTGTGTGCCTGCAGATAATATGCCTGGTTGCCTGGCATTGCAGCCTAATTTTGTAATTCATTAATTGTATATGTATATATATATATATATATATATATATATATATATATATATATATATATATATATATATATATATATATATATGTGTGTGTGTGTATGTATATATACACTATATACATATATATATATAAATTTCTTAACAATACGAGGGTTCTCCTAACGGGGATTGGATAAAGAGAACAAAAACAAACTACTAGTCACTAACACACCCTAACTTTAACTCCTGAATCATAGATGAAGCCCTGTGCTGTGCAAAAGAAATTCCACAACATTATCTGTTTCATAACTACTCAGAAGGATCATCACCAGTGCATCGAAGACCATTGCTGCTAAACTGAGGCCTGACAGTTGAGCACAGGCTGCACAGTATGGTATTTGAACAATCTAAAAAAGCCAGTAACTTGCTAAGCAATCCTCCAGAGAAAAACAAGCGAAGGGAAAGATAATTAGGACGAATTTCACAAATATTCAAAGACACAAAACAGCAAAGACAATTATTTATATAAACATCAGTTGGAAAACTGAAGATCAATTCAAGGGAAGACTATTTGCTTTCAAAGTAACATCACCATTTCCATAAACTAAGGAGCATTAACATTCATGGGAAAAGGGTCTTTAGGATCGGATGGCAGGAAGTATAATATACAGCGGTGGTCGCTCAGCAGAGACACACACACACGATGTTTCATGGAACGTGGTTAAATTGGATTTCTTCTGATTGTAATATAAATTCTAATTACCATAACCAGGAAAACAGAAACTTTATTTCCATCAGTTTTATGTGGAAGATAAAGATATTGGTCGGTTCTGACATTATTCTATCAAAGGTAACACAAAATCTCGGAAGTATAAAGTATTTAGACCATCGTGGTGTAAATATTAGGAAACCTTAGGAATAGTACTTAGCTTTGTGATGGGTGTAAACGTTTTTCAATTACTGAAAAAAAAAAAACCCTGGACCGAGTGACAGCAACACTTGTCAAATATTTGAAATCATCGTTACCTAGGAACAGTAATCCTTGGGCAGGGGCGTATAGGCATCGTGATTCATTCACAATGAATTCAAACAACTGTAGGAAGAGGTTCATTACCCTTTGCATACCTTGCTAACTTATTTTAAAACATGACAATCCTGCCACTTCTGAAGACAGCCTAAATTTTTATAAAATTTAGGCTATCAAGCCAAGCACCGGTGCACTTTCGGCCATGGAGATACTGTAAAAAGTTAAAAAGCATGTGCACCTAGGGGCAGAGGGGTCGCTGAAAACACCTTTTAGTAGTGCTTCAGTGCACCACGTGAGGTGCACTAACATCCATTAACCTCTACAGGAAGAAAACCAAAGTCAAAACTGGTCAGAATTTATACCCAGTGTTTCATTTTTCCCCGTGGTTGTACTACTACATATACTGTATTATGCATCATGTGTTCTGGTGATTTCAAGTATATATATATATATATGTATATATATATATATATATATATATATATATATATATATATATATATATATATATATATATATATATATATATATATATATATATATATATATATATATATGATCTTCGCGTGAAAATATGAGATACCAAGACTTTCAAATTTTATTCCAATGATATCTTCTGGGTACTAAACAGTTTTAAGATGACTTTGGAATAAAAGTTGAAAGTTTTGGTATATCCTTCTTTTAAACCAATGCATACGTATGCTTAAGAAAGGGGACTTGGTTCTTTATTACCTGTCTGAAGTGATGGCTGTAACATTCATGACAACGTTTTCAGCGTTGACGATATCCAATGGCGACTCTATGACTACGCCTATATTATCGAATGCAGAAATTGTACATGTCGAAGGAACGGGGCTTTCATATAAAACGATTTGGTCTTGTGTATTGTATGAATTCATTGTGATTTTATATTATCCATTTCTGCAAATATATTTGCACAATTTGCCAATCTTCGTCGTACCGTTGGACTGTGGAACAGCCTCCCTGAGGATGTCGTGCAATTGGAACTTTAGAAGTTCAAGCGAAGATGCAATGCATTACTACCCTAATACAGTTCTCCTTGTATTTTGATATTTTTCTTATATTTTTATTTATTTATTTATTTATTTATTTGTTGATTTATCTACTTTCCTAATAACTGATCTCTTCTTTCTTTATTTCATTTTACCTTCTGTTGCTTTTTTCGAATGAACACCATATTCTTTGGAAGCTTGAATTTCAAGTCAGTGGCTCCTGTGGGCTTGTTCCATATGAATAGGGTTCATTTGCTGAATAATAATAATAATAATAATAATAATAATAATAATAATAATAATAATAATAATAATAATAATGGGCCTGTTCAGCCTTGCTCTGTTTTTTTCCTTTTTTCTACCTAAAGCGAATCGTCGAAAGGCACCGCAGGCGAGTGAGTAACAATATCATTGACATACACAAATTACCAGCAAATATGACAAAAGTGTATGAGCTTGTGTCATTGTAAATATAATTGACTACGAATCGATTGAATGATCGTCTTTATTTCGTGATTAAAGAAATTGGACTTACATCAAAGGTCGGCGACACTGATGATGATAAGCTGAATAACATCAAAGACGAAAGGGCTTTTTTTCTTTCTTTCTTTAGTCTCTTGTGATTGGTACTATATTTAGACTCATGGATGGACATGAATAAAGTGACAAGGGCAAAGAATGAAAAAAAGAATGCAGGCTAACTGGAAAAAGTTTTTTGGAATACGGGCGAGATTAATTAATGCCACAAGACCCTTTTACAAAGGATATGCGTGTTCGAGATTACAATCGATATCTGACCTGGGGTTAAACTCGATTTACCCGCCCCCATAGGATATACTGTTACCACAATGTGATAGTTAGGAGGGTGAGGGAGAGGCAGTGAGGGGCTGCTGTGGTTGTGAGCACTGGGGACTGGCAAAGAGGGGGAGGGGGAAGCTTATAACCGGTAGGGAGGTAAGTCCAAGAACAACTTTTAAATTATAGGCAATTCGATCATATTGTGTTCATACACGTAGAAGACGGCTCTGTCATTTATATAATGTGGCTCATATATATACACACGCGTATATATATATTATATATACTGTATATACGTATGTACGTCTATATGTCTACACACACACATGTATATATATATACAGTATATATATATATATATATATATATATATATATATATATATATATATATATATATATGTGTGTGTGTGTGTGTGTGTGTTTGTGTGTGTGTTTATACACACACATATATATATATATATATATATATATATATATATATATATATATATAAAGCCGTTTTCTCTAACATGGTATGGCTTCAGGGAAAATATGACACTGCCCCATTCATACCTTAACCGCTGAATGGTGGTTGAACCCGTTCACAGAACACTTCCACATTTTCCACTTCATACACATACACAAAAAGCTCATGAACCCCAGATAAACTATACCATTCGGTTTTTTTTTTTATTTTGCTTGCACTTTTAGACTGTCTGTCTAGTACTTTCTAGATCTTCCTCTCCTCTCCTAAAAATTCCAGTTTTTCCTCTTTTCACTAACCTACCGTCGTCGGCCATTCTTTCTACATGACAGAACATCTTGAAGCACTCTGAAGTATTTCTTCTATCTTTCTACCATCTATATTAATCATCCAAAGCCTCAGCTTCCTGGTTTCCATTGACCCTCATAATCTTCCCATTGCTTACATTTACTTTCATGTTCTTTCTCTTGCAAATACTTTCAGATTCGTTCACGAGTTTCCACACTTTGCTTCACTATGCCCATTCAAGCCTGTATCCTATTAGGAAATCAAACAATCCTCACTCCACTCATGATTCATTTCATCCTCTCCCAGTTTTCCATAATGAAGACATTTGTCTACTCCCAGCAACTTATCCTCAACACCATGCATACTCGACAACTGCGACATTGCCCCTTGTTTGTCATTATTACTTTCTTGTATGCTGTATGCCAGTTTTACTGCATGGTTGCCACAAAGTTGTTAATGATAAAAATTTGATATGCACACCCTTTTCTTTTTCAAAGGCCACACTGTTCAAACCATAGTAGTTCTGTTAGCTGTTGCACTTTCTCAATCAAAATCCAACAGTTCGCCCTCCGTGGAGTTTAAAGCCCTAACCATGCTTATACTCACCTCTATCACTTTACTTTTCCACGGTGGAACAATAACTGCTCCCCTTACCCATTCACTCGGAACCTTTTCTTCATCCAGGTATACTTCGTGAACACTGGTTAGCTACTCATTCACACTGTCACTCCCATATCGTAGCATCTCACTTGTATTGCCGCAAATTCCTGGTATTTCTCCATTCTTCGGCTTGTTTATTGCACCTGACTTCTGCTTAAAGGAATACCACCAGAAAGCTAAGATAGATGTGCAGTACCAAGTGTTTTCATGTAATCAGCTCCTGTCTGATGTTGTAAACACGACAGTGTTTGTCAAACTTATTCTTTGTTTTAACCATGGCTTAGGCCTATGAATGTTTGTGTACACATTTTATACAGTTAAGAATATATATATATATATATATATATATATATATATATATATGTATATATACATATATATACATTTATATATATATACATATATATATATATATATATATATATATATATATATATATATATATATTTATATATATATATATATATATATATATATATATATATATATATATATATATATATATATATATATATATTAATAATACTGATTCGCTGAACTTATGCCTTTTAATATACACTTATCGATATTCGATTTAGCGAGAGAGTTGTAAGTTGATTTTGACTTTGCCCCATATATTCCTGTCGAATATGTACAACTTCTTTTATTATAATTGAAATCAACCAATTTCCTCAAGACAGTTGGTTTGCAACACTTGGCTAATTATGGAATTATGTCATTTGCACACACGTGGCTTTTCTGTTCTCATCAATATTAAAAAATAATAAGCCCGAATATCACATAATATCCAATTCACTTTGCCTTGGTAAATAATTTGTAACCAAGGGGGAATTATAACTGATAAGTGCATCTGCCCCAAGCAGTGTTCGAACCTGTGACTTTTGGTTTAGGTGCCAAGAGATATATTAGTTGATTTCGACTGTTGCACACAATCCTGTGCTCAGAATCGAATAATAGATGCTGCTTTTTTTTTTATTAAGCTTGATGAGTTTTTCAATGAGCTGCTGCTTGAACAACACCTAATTAGCAAAAATATGTTAATTCCTCCGTAAGACTGTCCGAGTATTAAGAGTTATTATCTGTCCTTGCACTAATCTGCACTAAAAATTATGTAAAGGCTATGCTATGTACCCGGCCCACAGTGTGCTTTGCATTGTAAAGGCAATATTTATATATATACATATATATATATATATATATATGTATCAATATTTATATATATATATATATATATATATATATATATATATATATATATATATATATATATATATATATATATATATTATAATTTTCACCACCTAGGGATAATTGTTTCTAAACCATACATGATTGAATCTTCGCCGGCGCGGAAGCACTTATCATTTATAAATCTCCTTGAGTGTAAGTTATTCCCAAGGTATAGTGAATTGATTCTAAATGACTTTTGTAGCTTAACATTGGTGAATATAAATAAGTCATGGATGTATAAGTGACAATATAAATTTATATATGTACACACACACACACACACACACACACACACACACACACACATATATATATATATATATATATATATATATATATATATATATATATATATATATATATATATATATATATGTATATATATATATAAGTGAAAATTTGTATATTTGTTTGGCTTCTATAGAAACTGAACTGTAGACATTCATTCAGAGTTTCTCCTGGCAGCAACGGTTTTGTCAACTAGTATATATATATATATATATATATATATATATATATATATATATATATATATATATATATATATATATATATATATATATATATATATATATATATCCTAGTGATTTATCATATTGATGTTTTTTAACTTTTTTTAATGCAATCGTCTGTTATCTGCTAAGGAAATGTGCGCTTAAGATTCGAAATGAAATGCAGCAAGTAACAGTGCTTACTAGAACAATACACATACTGACGTCCCAGATCGTCAGCCCAAGCAAAAATCGGCATTATCCGAAATTTAGGCCAGAAGGATAATGTGTTTGAGACTTTAGATTTCCATGATAAAATTCTTTTCTCCTTCATAAAGAGGACTCATTTTTATTATTTTTTTACAGTCCACATTATTGTAAAGACCTTTTTAATTCTTATCATCTCTTCCATAGAAATCCCTACAATTAGGCTTAGCCCCATCGAATCTTTAATGGGTGTTTCCTGTTGGTTCAAAGAATAATTTTTCAATTACATGGCTTCCTTTCTCGTATTCATATCCTTATACTCTGAACCTTATTTGTACTCATACCTGTACATTGGACTTTTATTCAACTGTAATTGATAACAGAAGATTGAGGTGGGCACAGACCGACACATGTACTCACACATTTAGAAATAGAAACGAAAACACGTATGAAGATTTTAAATTGAAGTTTGTTGTGCTTTGATGTGGTAGAGAGAGAGAGAGAGAGAGAGAGAGAGAGAGAGAGAGAGAGAGAGAGAGAGAGAGAGAGAGAGATTCATTCTTGAACTTAAAAACTTTTTTGGGTTACTCCTATTATTTTAGTTTTAATTATTTATTTATTTATTTATTTATTATATACAGATCCTTTTCTTTCATGTATACTGTTGGTGGTAAGAAAGGGGGTGAGAATTTAGTATGCTAAGTTTTCAGAAATCATGACAGGGTGTTCGAATGCCTCAATCTAAAATGTTGGCCCAGTGCCCTGGAATATTTAAATGCTTGGGCCATCTTTTTCTTCACGAAATTGCGCCATCTGTTCTCAGACGTATTGTAAAGTAAATTTTCAGCTGAAGACAGAGTCAGGCCTTGTTTTTCTCCGCATTTTTCATTCCAGTGTAAAATCAGATCTATTCAGGTGACTTTTTTTTAAAGGACTTTTTCTCTGCAATATGTATGAATTTGTGCCTTCTTTACATTGATATGTTTAACAACACTTAAGAGACCCATATTTTCAACATACTAAGGGATTCAGAGCCGATGAAACACGGTTTTTCGGCAACACCTTTTTATCAAAGCATCAGATAAAGTTGGCATGTGTATATTTTATAACCCTACCTAATTTTTGCAAGTATTATTTAGTACCTAAGTTCGATCATTTTGATATTTATAGAGTAAAATGAAGTTATCGATGCCGGAAACGAGAAAATCACAGACAAGGATCCTAAAACCATTCACGACTTATAAACATAATGTGACGTCATGAGGCTCCGCCCATCCATCAGGTAGGCAGCAAGTCACAAACGGGTGAATGATATGCTTACGCAGTCTAGGCTTCAACAAATTCGATAACGGCCAGCAGGATATGAAATTGCACCCGGTTGATAATTGTTCTAAAGGGTCCACAATAATATAATTGTTTAAGACTCGAGCCTTTAACAATTATATTATTGTTGACCCTTTAGAACGTTTATGAGCTCTGGTGATAGAGAGTTTTTCTCGCAAATAATAATAATAATAATAATAATAATAATAATAATAATAATAATAATAATAATAATAATAATAATAATAATAATAATAATAATAATAAAATATTCAGTGATAATGTAATCATGGGAACGATGACAAATCTTGCTCGCCATCATTGATATTGCTGAAGCCTGGGATGGGTGCTAATATCAATTAGTGAATATGTCATCAGCAGGTGGGCAGAGCCACATTGAAGAGACGTTTTCCCCATATGTAAACTTCTTTTCACTATGGGTGGAGCCTCATGACGTCATAAGTTAACGTCACTGTTGTGCTCAGAACCTTTACTGGTGATTTTGATGGCTCTGGCAGAGGAAACGCATTTTTACTTTGATAAGTATCAGAACTATTGAACTTAGGTACTAAATAATACTTGCAAAAATTAGGTAGGGTTATCAAATATACACTTGCCAACTTTCACAATTATCCGATGCTTTGATAAAAAGGTGTTGCCGAAAAACCGTGTTTCATAAGCTTTGAATCCCTTAATAGTTATCTCCGTCAATACTTGTGAAAAAAGGTCACTACAGGCCACTGCTTTCTCGCTGGAACTCTTTGTTGCAAGCAGTTCTCGTTAAGATTAATGTAATTATTCAGCTATATTCACTAGCTAATAGCACAATTAAGTAATTAACTGGCTCTATTCTAATAGCGAAAGCTTAGTGCTTACGTCTGCCGAAAGTAACGTGTAAGAATGTTCTTCAGTCATGTTTATTCTTTTTGTGCCCTCTCTCTGTCTCTAATTTTATATTTTCTAATAAATATTATTGCTTTGAAATAAGTATATATGTTTGATTGTGTGTTTTTTCGCCTTTGAAAAACATTTCCTAAATGAAACCTAAAGAATTTCCTGATTTTACGTGGTTTCCCATTACAAACTGAAGAAAGTAAGATTCTGGAGGTCCTAATAGCTTTGGAGGACTAAGGAAATGTACACTTTGTTGTTCTTGTTACAAAATATTTTCATTGTTATTTATACATACATGTATACAGTAGATATATATACACACAGGCATACGTATGTATATATGTATATATATATATATATATATATATATATATATATATATATATATATATATATATATATATATATATATATATATATATATATATATATATATATATATATATATATATATATATATATGTGTGTGTGTGTGTGTGTGTGTGCGTGTATATATATACATACATATATAATACTATATATATATATATTGAATGTCTTTTACCGTAATATCACAGTGTAATATGAATATAAGAAGGCCCATAAAACACTATTTGAACGTTGCAACCATATATTTCGAGCAATTCCTCCTGTGCTCCTGTTCACTGGTAAAATATGGACAGATGAAATGTTACAGAAGTATATATACAAAGCATATGTAGGTGTGGCATCAAGTCTCCGATGGTATGCAGGTGACCGTTCCCAAGAAGGAGGGAAAGAAACAATTCCCTGGTGGTTTTTGGCTTCATTAACTCCTGTTTCGCGATTCGTCTGGTGGTCGTGTTTCCTGGAGCACCTGTTTGAGAAGAGGTTTAATGATTAACCCGTCGATTTCGTCCGCTTTCCAATGTCCTCCTGACAAGTTCATATTGTTGGTTTGATTGATGATAGCAGATTCCTGTGTTAATTTTTGTTATTACCCCTTATCCTAGTGCATGATATTGTGTGTTTTTTTAGAACATTTCTTATACCTATAAAAATAAATATAGGTATATATAATTATATGTTGAGGCGCAAGATAAAACGCTGAGAACGTGAATTCTTCCATAGTTTACCATTTTATAGGTTCGCCGAAAACCGAGCAAAGCGAACTTTTAAGAAAACGTATGACAAATACTTGTATGGCTAACTTAAGCATTCTGTGTCCGTTGTTTTCGAAAAACACATACACATGTTTGGACCTAGCCTATTGGGTATCGACCTTTCTAAACACTGATAATATATTTGAATATCTATATGATCTTACCTTTGTTACCTTTCTTTTTGGTGTGAGTTTTAGGCTAACATAGTGTCACTCTAATTTTTAAAGTAGACTCGTCAGCGTTATTCCTGCCGGCAATTTAAATATAAATTCCTTCTCTCTCTCTCTCTCTCTCTCTCTCTCTCTCTCTCTCTCTCTCTCTCTCTCTCTCTCTCTCTCTCTCTCTCTCTCTCTCTCTCTCTCTCTCTCTCTGTGTGTGTGTGTGTGTGTGTGTGTTTGTCTCTCTCTCTATGTATGTGTATGCGTCATGACACCTTCAAAGGTGTTTTGACGTTGTAAAGACATCGAAGATAAATGAATTAGTTGTCAGTTTATCGCAGTTAATTCTGGTGATTTTTTGCGAAGCCTAACAATGTATGAACTTGGCGCTTCGACAGAAGTTCAACTCAAAATCCAGGTATTTCGTTTAAAAGTAACAGAGACTTGGGAAAAAAAAAAGGTTTTTTTCCCCAGTCAACGACTGTGGTATGTTAACCACGCATATTCCTTTGTCAGAGACATGTGTTTAATGAATTGATTTTTGTCATTTTCAGGTAAGTTGCTCTACGGCGTGGTCAGCTATTTATGTATCGTCCCGCGTTTAAAGGTAAGTTGTGCACAAATCGCTTGGGGATCACAGGCTTCTTCATTGACGAGGTATATTATGGCATTACCTGTACAATACCTTGTGGAAAGATTGCGCATGATGGCGCTCAGTCGCCTCCATTTATTATTATTATTTCTTTTTTTTTTACGTTTCTTCTTAATATAATGAAGGCAAACTAACGCCGTTTCCTTTTACAACTGCTGAGGGAAGGACTAAGGTTACCAACAGTCTCTCTCTCTCTCTCTCTCTCTCTCTCTCTCTCTCTCTCTCTCTCTCTCTCTCTCTCTCTCTCTCTCTCTCTCTCTCTCTCTCCTTGATTTATAGTAATATTTATAGTAATATTTTTCTTACGAAAATCGTGCATCGTTTTAATCTGCTATGGACAGCTTGATGATCATTACAGGTTTATCTAGACCTGGATGTATGTGACTTCATGGATTGCACGATGATTGGCAGGCCCGCCCTGTACGTAAGGTAGTTAGAACAGTGCCCTAGCATCATCAAATGCCTAGCTTGACAGTTTACTTAGGCAATGTGTTTTAACACTCGACTACTCATAAGTTTTGCGGGATTGTCGGTATATTCTCTTGTCAAATTTGTTATAACGGAGGGTCGTGGAAGGAGTACGATAAATCGTCATAGAAAATTATCATCTCATTTTTATCTGTATTTACTGGGAACACTTGCAAACGTTAAACATTCATTAGAGCTTACCAATGTCGTAACGAGCACGACAAAGCCGGTCTCTGTATCAAAACAAAAAAGAACCTTACGACAGAAATTTTTGCTTCTAATACCATATAATGATAATATGAAAGATATCCCCAATCTTCTTAAGAATTTTGGTGTAAGTGTTGCATTCAAGAATAATAAAACGTTAAAATGTATTTATAAAGAACTCTTTCGACAATACAAAAGGATGTGTATAGAAAATTCTATGTAAATCTTGTGACAATTTTTACATTGCTCAAACGGGTAAAGCAAAAAAAAAAAAAATAGAACAGCATAAAAATTGTGTGAGATATGCACAGGTGAACAGTAGTATTTTTTACATGTCGGTGAGAACAATCATGCTATCAACTGGGAAGGGACAAAAAAGACAGTGTATTCTAATAACACACTGGAATGGGATATCATTGAATTTGGCTTTAGAAAAGAAAGCTATAGCCATAATATGAATATCAGTCAAGGCATTTATAAACTTGATCCTATAATTAAAAAAAAAATTGTAAGATGTTTAAATTTTGAGGAAGGCAGTAGAGATGTACGGAAAAAGGATTATCATATTTGTAAACACAGTAGGGGGCAGTGGTACTAATGAGCTTTTCCGCCCTTCCCCCTTGACACCTGTCAAGTGTGGATTTGTAGTCTTCTACGGTCTGTAAGTTTGTTGGCACTGCCCCTTGAGAATATATTGTGATTTCCACCACTAGCCCTAATGATTTTTGTCGCCACTCCCCCTTTGACAGCTGTCAATGGGGAATTCGTAGCCTCAAATAGTTGTGTACCTTTGACTGTACTGTCTCTGTAGCAAATATTTCTATATTGTGCTTCTAACCCTATGAATCAGTCTTTTGTCAATGGCTTGGATATAAAATAGAAACTGGTCAGGACCTACTCCCCGTCTCTTATTTTTTTTACCTGTGGTGATGTGTGATAAAACGAATCATGTGTTACAGTAATACAGTGATTATATATATATATATATATATATATATATATATATATATATATATATATATATATATATATATATATAAATGTTACCTATATATATATATTTTACCTTAGGAAGGTGGCTTCAGAAAGTATTTAACAAGTAGTATGGAAGTAATTGCTGGCCCCATGTCTCTCTCTCTCTCTCTCTCTCTCTCTCTCTCTCTCTCTCTCTCTCTCTCTCTCTCTCTCTCTCTCTCTCTCTCTCTCTCTCCACCTTCCTTTTGTCGCTTTCACTTCCCCCCTTTTAATTGTCTATATGTTACTATGTCGAGGAAATGGAAAACCTGAATTTGAAGGGGACATCTTTGTTCTGTGTGGTGCGAAATGAATCCTCCAACCAAGAAAGACAGAGGAGGAGGAGGAGGAGGAGGAGGACGGAGAGAATCTCTAATGGAAGGAGTTAAAAAGAAAGCGAAGTCCTTTTGTGTCCTTTGAGAATAATGTACAATTTACAGTTTTTAGAAATAATTTGTTAATTACTTTTCTTGTTAGAGAAAGCGCAGCAAGGATTAAGGACGACTTAATGTTTTTCCTGCGGTGTTTAATTTGAAAGTAAATATGGTCTTTTAAATTGATTCACCTCTTCATACTAAGAAATATAATTCAACCTTCACCATTACCGCTTAAGGGGCGC
>NC_089744.1:83398668-83423668 GCF_040412425.1 Macrobrachium rosenbergii | reverse complement strand
AGACATGTGTAACACATTCATTAGAGAGTGAAGATATTACGCAAAGATCTTTCAAAGGATTTTTGTTGGAAGATATTGAATTGCAACCGCGAGTTCCTACATTGGTTAAAGTGTCGCTGAAAGAGAAAATTTTCCTTCTCAAGTGTGCGTTGTTGAGGAACCGAGAAATTCAAAGACGTTGTGAGTACGGTGTCAGTGAATGAAATTTCAGTCGCAGGCGTGACTTCAGTAGAATTAGTTAGCTATCAAGACTCAGTGAAAAAATATCACAAGGGTACTTATGTAATTGATTTTGAAGAGTTTAATGAAGAGCATAAATTAGTGAGTTTTTGTGGAGACGGGAATATGTTTCCTAACGAGGAGCAACAGTTCCGAAGTCAGGTTCTACATGAACACTTGGCTAAAGTTGATTATCCTGAATATTCAGATAAAGTAGAGAAAGTGTTGAAAGAATATCTAGATATCATTGCTTTGAAGGGAGATAAATTAGGAGTTACAGATGTTTTAGAACATTCAATCCGCCTAGAAAAGGGTACAAATCCCATATATATTCCAGCATATCGAATTCCTTTTAAGATCAGAGAAGAAGTAGAAAAAGAAGTTCAGAGGTGGGAGTCGGAAGGCATTATCAGACCGTCCAATTCTCCGTTTAATTTTCCTTTGCTTGCAGTTCCTAAGAAAGACGGTAGTATCAGAGTTTGTGTAGATTTTCGTAAATTGAATGAAAAAACATGCCCAGATAGATATCCTGTAGCTTGTTTGCCTGATTTGTTTGTTGAGATCGGTGGCAAGAATATATATTCATCTATAGATCTTATGCAAGGGTTTTTACAGGTTCCCCTTTGTGAGAGTAGCCGTAAATATACAGCATTTTCGGTACCAAAGGGACATTACGAGTTTAATAGGATGCCTTTTGGATTACAAGGGTCCCCAATAACATTTACTAGACTGGTTAACACAGTACTTCATGGCTTGTTAGGAAAGTCGGTGTTTGTGTACATGGATGACATTCTCATATGCACAGATACAATTGAAGAACATCTAAAGGTGTTAAAAGAAGTCCTCAAGCGATTACGGTTCGCTGGGTTAAAGGTCAAATTGGCCAAATGTGAGTTTCTGAAGAGAAAAATTGTCTATTTAGGACATGTTATCTCTAAAGAGGGAGTTAGAGTGAATGATGAGAAAGTTAAAGCCATTGTGAATTTTCCAGTTCCCAAAACCAGGAAACAGATTCGTTCGTTCCTAGGTATGTCGGGTTTCTTTCGCCGTTTTGTGCGGAATTTTTCTACAATAGCGTCTCCATTGACAGATTTGTTACGAGAAGACGTTAAGTTTGTTTGGGGTGATAGTCAACAATTAGCTTTTGAGAAGCTTAAGAACGCTTTGGTGAACCCACCAGTTTTGAAGTTTCCAGATTTTAGTCAACCGTTCACCTTAGTGACTGACGCGAGTCAGGAAGGTATAGGTGCGTGTTTGATGCAGAAATTTGAGGGGAAATTACACCCAATTGCTTTTTATAGCAGAAAGTTCAAAACGCGTGGTAGTAACGAAAGGCTGATGTCAGTTGTGGACAAGGAGGCTTTCGCAGTCGTCTCTAGCCTTGTTCATTTTAAGATGTTGTTGTTGGGAAATAAAGTTGAGATTTTTACAGATCATCAACCGTTGTTAGAGCTTTTAATAAGCCAAATTTGTCGCCCAAGAGAGCACGTTGTTCGGGAGAAATAGGGAGTCGGACATCATTGTTCCTAACATTGAGAGATTTTGATGCAAACCTCAAATACATTGAAGGTAAGCATAATGTAGTTGCAGATGCATTGAGCAGATATTTTCCGGTCGAGGATGAGGAAAACACACACCGAATCCTGTGTGGGAGAAGAGAGTAAATATTTGGTGTCTAATGTCTCTGATATTAGTAGTTCTGAGAGATCGCATGTAGAGGACATACACGTTCCTACAGTGCATACTTCGGGGAGAAATAGTGAGTCGGCAGTCTCGGGAGAGATTGTTATTCGTGATAGTGAGAGTAACGCAGTGTGTTATATTACGGGTGAAAATGTCACTTGGGACATAGGCTTGCTGGAACAAAAGCAAGATGAAGATAAATTGTTGTCAGATGCTAAGGCATTTCTTAAGGGAGTTTCACCGAAGAAAGGGTATAAGTTGCCTTTTTCTGGTCTAGAGTTGGAGAATAATTTATTGGTGAGAAAAGTTAAGTATAACTTATGAAGTACTCGAAGCATGGGTGAGATTACACAAATCATCGTGCCAGAGAGTCTAGTACCACAAGTTCTAGACATTGTACATTGTAAATTTGGTTCTCCTCATTTGGGTGTAGACAAGACGTATGAAAACGTCAGGTCAAAGTTCTTTTGGAAAAATATGTTTTCCGCAGTAGAAGCCTTTGTGAAGAAGTGTGCTATTTGCAATGCGAATAAGCCAGCGACGACAGTGTCGTGTCGTTTGGGTTCATATCCCATATCCCCTACCACATAGGCCGTTTCAGAGAGTGCATATGGATATTCTGGGTAACTTCTCAGAGTCCGCTTATGGTTATAGACATTTATTAGTAGTTGTTGATGAGTTGACTCGCTTTGTCGAGATTTTCCCACTGAAATACAAATCAGCTGAGGAAGTTGCTATAGCGTTCTTTAAGGGGATAATTTGTCGATATGGTGTTCCTGAATGTCTGATCACAGACAATGGTAGGGAGTTTATTAATAAGACTTTAGACGGTCTTGCTAATTTGTTGGGGATAAAGAAAGTATCTATAATCCCGTATAGACCTGAAGCGAATGGGTTATGTGAGAGGGCGAATCGGAAAGTAATCGAAGCTTTGCGCATGACGGTGGGTGGTTCCGATACACATTGGGACAGATCTTTGGATGAAGTGCGATATAGTATCAATACTATGATGAATGACACAATTAAGATATCTCCAGCAGAAGCTTTGTATGGATACAAGTTGAAAGGACCTTTTGATTTGTTACCAGAGCGAGTTCAGGGTGATGTTACGGTCACTTCGTTGATAAATACAGCGAGAGAAAGATTTGCACGTATCAGTAAAGAACTTGAACTTAGTTCGCGTGCAATGGTAGAGAAAAGTAACGCGAAATCGAGGGGAGTAGCTTTTTCGATGGGTGATAGAGTGTTTGTTAAAGTGAATGTTCGGAATGATCTGAATTATAAATTAAGTCCGAAGTTCCACGGACCTTTTGAGATTGTAGAGATCAAAAGAGGGAATAGATTTGTAGTTAAAGATGTAAATACTGGAGTGACGAAATTGACCCATATTTCGAAGTTAAAGAAAGTTGGGATGTAATGGAACATTTGTATATAGTCATGTAATGGAACGTTTGTATATAGTTAGAGGATAAATGGGTTGATGTTTGTATATATATATATTTTTTTTTTTTTTTTTGTCTCTTGTTCATTTTAGATGTTGAAGTTCTTAATCATTTGTTTTCGAATGATTTTAGGAATTGAGACATGGGCTAATTTCATACGAGATTTGACCCGTGTGTTAGTGTGTTGTTGTGTTATGATGTGTTTCATCATCTGACGCAATATCTGTGTTGTTTAGGATTTTTTTTTTTGGGGGGTACTTAGTATATCGGACCGAACAAGTCTGATCTTTTTTTTTTCGGGTTGGGAGATCGTATTTGAGTATTTGGATTTTTTTTTCAGTTTCTTTTTAAAATTAAGGGAGCTGTATTGTGAGTAGTTGTAGTTGTTAAGATCATGGGAGCGATTGCCATTACGTCAATTGCTATTTTGTTGAGAGTTAGTCAGGTGTTGCGAAATATTTGCTAACCGGAGTAGAACTTTCATGTCTTTTACGAGATATGATACCTTTTAGTGTTTGGATAGGATTCTCGAGTATTTTTTTTTTCTGTTGGATAGTTTTTTTATGAGTGAGTTCCGTAGAGTTATTGTGCTTAGTAGTGAGTTGACTGTGATTATTCTGAGATACACACTTGGAATTAGTTCACATTGTGAGTGTTTGACTTTTGCATTAGTAGTTTTGTTTGGTTCAGTAACATGAAACCTTTTTGTTATTAGACCTTTTTCGAGTGCTTTTGGGAGACTCAGTAGTGACATGGGATGGATTAGAGACCATGTTCATTTTGGGAGATCAATATCAAGGTTCGGGAGTTGATTATAAGACAAGTTGTACTTTAGTTAGAGAGAAGTGTGTGTGTGACAGTAGTATTTTCCAGTTTGAGTTGTGTCTGTGGGTGGTTGTGAATTATCATTAGTTCATAGACAGACCGACAGAATGTGACTTTAGACAGTTCCTGCGAGATTACCACATTGAGTCCACCAGAACTCTTCCTGCCGTGTTTTGCAAGGAGTATGCAGTTACAATGATGTGCCAGGACAACAAGTCGACATCATTTGTTCTTCAGGATCCAAGCTGTCTGATTCATCCTGCAGTGTGATGTCTACGGACTTTCTCGTACTTAGCCGTGCTGTATTCAACAGTTCGAGAAGATAATTATGCGTCATCGCGCATAACGAGCATTTGGTAGTGGCGGTACCTACAACCAAGGTGCCAATAACGGTTCCACCGTTGGAAGACATCGACGATTCCGTGATGTTCGAGTATCAGGAATATATTATGCCGACAATTTTAATTGTCTTAATAGCTATTTTACTGATAATTCTTGTTGTGGGAGTAGTAAAGCTTATTCGTGTTTGTAAGATTACATGTAAAGGCTCTAAGAACACAACCCCAGTGACTTTGGAAGTGTGTCATGAGAGCAGTCCTTAAAGCTGCAGTGCAGTAGACATTGCTAATTGAGCATAGCTCTATTTTGTTATGTTTTATACATATGCTTTTGTTTTAGTTTGCCGTTAAGGAGAGCGAGACGCTCTTATGGGGTGGCCGAGCTCTATTTAAAGGACACATATATGCATTTCATAGCTTCAATGCTTTAAGATGTGATGAAAGAATTTTTGGAGCGAGATGGTACTGACAGAGCCGTCAGTTGTAAAATCTTTGTATTCAGCAAATAGTTTGATTTCTCAGCTATCTGCGTGAGAAGCTCAGCAATATTGCCGGTCAGGTGATCTCCGAAGTGTTATGTATATTCGTGAGTACGTGCGTTAATTTGATCTAGATTATGCCAAAATCTGCCCTAAAAGTGAGTTTGATCGTTCATTAACGTGACAGAACTGCAATTGTCCAGTCATAAGCTTTGGAGAGGATCCAGGCTTTGAAAATCGGCAGATAAGGTAGAGTTTCAAATCTCTGTTTTTATGGGAGGAAATTGAACTTGTGATTTTTACCATGATTTTCTAATCATTATGAACTTTTGAACTGGTGTGGGAGATTTAATATGAATATTCATACCTCTTTTATATTATTATTTTGTTATGTTACGTTTGCCATATCTTGGCTATGCATTTTACACTTTCCATTATTGTGTTTTGCATTTCATATATTTTTGGGAGTTTTCTATCATGTTTAATTCTTTCAACAGATGTCTGTGGACAGGTTGGAATAACATGTGGACTTGGGAGTTTGAGAAAAAGGACATGCAAGTCATTTGCAATGTCAATCTCTTTATGTGGTAGACTGTTTTTTTTTTTACATGACTTTAGTTATTGATTTGGGGATGTATGTGTGATTCTGGGGATTTCAAGGCTATTAACCATAATGAGACTTCTTTAATCAGAAGTGTTTTGCAGTTTAGAGTTTAGTTATCTGACTCGATAATTCATTTATTATGCATTTTAATCTTTGCTTTGTTTTATTCATTTCTTGTTGGGTTGTTTGAATAATAAACCTATTTTTGTAGAAACTATTGTGTTTCTTTAAATAGTCCATTTAATTGCTTTGAGAGAATGAGTGAGGTCGGGTAGATGAGCTTTGGTAAACGATGAGAGAGAGAGAGAGAGAGAGTCGATACACGGAGAGAGAGAGAGAGTTGAGAGAGAGAAAAAAAAATGTGAGTGTTTCCATGAGTGAACCTTTTCACGTCTTTTTCCTGAAGAAAGATCGCTAGGATTACGCTATATTACACTTTCAAAAAAAGTGTTGATTCTGTTCCTGTAACATATATATATATATATATATATATATATATATATATATATATATATATATATATATATATATATATATATATATAATATATATATATATATATATATATATATATATATATATATATATATATATATATATATATATATATATATATATATATATATATATATATATATATATATATATATATATATATATATATATATATATATATATATATATATATATATATATATATATATATATATATATATATATATATATATATATATATATATATATATATATATATATATATATATATATATATATATATATATATATATATATATATATATATATATATATATATATATATATATATATATATATATATATATATATATATATATATATATATATATATATATATATATATATATATATATATATATATATATATATATATATATATATATTTCAGTCATTTCCTGTGGCACCCATGGAGATGCATATGGCCTCGATGAACTCACTCCACCATATCTTGTCCTGGGCTAACTCCTCAAGATCCCCAACACTCAACTCCTGCTTCCCGCCTCATTGTCCTCAACCACGTCTCCTTTGTCCTACCTCTATCTCTTCAACCAAGGGCAACCCACCCTGGTGTATCTTGTACTGTTCCTGGTCTTCTATACACAAGGCCTAGCCACTTCCAGCGTGAGAACCTAACATACTCATATACCGGCTTCGCCCCCGTTACTTCTCTAATACTGCTATTTGATATCCTATCCCCCCAATGTTTCTCTGAGTGCCTTATTTTCAAATGCTAAGAATTTATTATCCGAAGTTACTGTACTGTACCATGAATCATGGCCATAAATTGAAATACTCCTAACCATTACCTTGTAAATTTTGATTTTTGTATGCGCAGAAAAATTGCTATTATTCCGAATATTTTTAAGCATTCCAATTGCCTGATGAGCCTTTTTTAAACTTTCCATAAATTCTGTGCTCAGAGAACCATCCTTATCTAAATAAGTACCCAAATATTTAAACTTATCCACTTACTTTACAACCATGCCTTCAGGTAGACAGTCTTGTGCATTTTCAATATTCATATTCGTGATTTCAGTTTTTCCAGTATTAATAACCAAACCAACCTTTTGACCTTCACTTACTAGACAATCCAACACACTCTGCATCTTTTCTGGTTCCTCACAGATCAAAACTATATCATCGGCATAATCTAAGTCAAGAAAGTTCCCATTTTCTCCCCAGAGTATACCCGCATCTTTTTCTCTTATAACTCTTCTCATAGCATAAAGTAATCTACGACCAATACAAACAACAGAGGAGACAGAATGCCACCCTGAGTCACACCAGACGTAACTTCCAATGGATCACTCAAACAACCATCAACCATCACTTTACAATATGCGCCCTCATGCATGTTCATAATAACCCCCACAAACTTTTCCGGTATTCCACAATGCCTCATGATTTTTCCCATAGTCCACCTCGAAATATTATCAAAGGCCTTTTCAAAATCAACAAGACAAAGACTTAACGGAGTTTTCATTTCATTAAGTTGCTGCATTAAATGCTTAACTATGAAGATCTGATCACTGCAACCCCACCCTTTACTAAAATCAGCCTGTTCATCCCTCAGAGCACCATCAACCACTGGCTCCAAGCTATTCAACAATACTCTACTAAAACTTTTCAAGGCTACAGGTGACAAAGTGATTCTCCTCCAGTTACCACACCCACTCAGATCTCCTTTCTTTGGAACTTTAATGATCACACCATTCTTCCAACCTAATTGTATTATTCCTGTCACCCATATCTCATTGAATAATATCTTCAAGACAAATACTAATCTATCCTTCTCCACTTTAAACATTTCTGGGAATAAACAATCCTCTCCTGGTGCCATATAATTCTTTAACTGTTTTATTGCCTAACTATTTCTTCCACCCTGATCTCACCTTCATCTATATTCAAATCTTCCTGAGCAGGCAGTATACATTATCCTCTCCTGGGGGGGGGACTGGTCCATTAAGAACTGTCTCAAAGTGCTCATTCTGTCTATTTCTGATTTCAACATTTTTGGTCGGTAAATTCCGTTCCATATCCCTGACTGGTATATTCTTATGCTTACCAGCACTGCCACTCAGCTTTCTAATTGCTCTATATGCTATCCTTTGACACTGGCCATCATTTTTATTCTTTAATTTTTCAGTTTCCGCAACCTTTTCATTAATAGATCTTTTATCTCTTTTAGTTAGTCTTTTAACTTCTGAAAACAAACTCACGTACTTAGTTCTTGCTAATTCAAAATCTTCATCATTAACAAAATGCATCTCATTCCCCCAATTTTGTCTCACCTCTCTTTTTGATCATACCACATGTTTCCTCAGACATCCGCATCTTTTTCCTCAGTCTGAGTCTCCTGATTTTACAACCAGTAGCCTCATGCGAAGCTTTATTCACATCCCCCACCATCTCACCTACACTTCTCCCTCCCTCCCTCTAATGTTTCCAACATCAAAAACCCTTTTCTGCATTCTATTCTAAATTCCTCCTTTTCCTCTCCTTCCCTTCTAAGCATATCAATATTCTACATGTCAACAACAGGTTTTCCCTTCTGACTTTTTAGTTTGTCTTATTTTTGCAACGCTGAGTTTATGATCACTACCAATATCTGCTCCCCGATTAACACGAACATCTAGCAAAGAGCTTCTATGCCTTTTACTAACTGCAATATGATCAGTCTGATTTTTATATTTTCCACACGGTGACACCCATGTCGTCTTGTGTATATTGTGATGTTTAAAAGTGTGCCTACAGTTACTAAGTCATTTGCTAGACAGAAACTCCCAAAACTTACTCCATTTTCACTCATCCTACCAGCAACACCCATCTTAACCATGCAAGCCTCAAATCCCTCATTTGAGCAGCCCATTATTGCACTGAAGTCTCCAATACAAACCAAAACATCATGTCTAGCAACTCTTCTTATTCCTTCCTGCAACTTTCCATAAAATGCGTCTTTCCTTTCATCGGGTGCATCATTAGTGGATGCATAACACACAAACATAGTGATGTTACCATGATTTGACTTGAACCGTGCGTACAACAGTCGCTCATCAATGGGATCCCATTCACATAGAGCCTTCTCTGCCTTGCATCCCAACAGCAATCGTACTCCCTGATAATGCATTCCATCCCCTCGGCCAGACATCAAACAAACATAAATTATTCTCCAAATCCAACTTATCGATTCCAATTAATCTTGTCTCTGTTACAGCACAGATGTCTGATTCATAACTTTGAAAAACTGCTATTAACTCTTCAATTTTGCTATCCTGATTTAGCGTTCTCACATTCCAGTCACCAATTTTGACAGTACTTTTAACATGAATAAAAGAGTTAGGAGACCGTGAGATTCTTAGCACCCCCTGCCCATTTAAGGGCTGCATGGCACTGAGGGCCATTCCTCTTCCGTCAGAATCCATCAAGGTTTCTTTGGCTAACTACATGAACACTTCACCACAGTGTTACAGTCGCACTAGGCAGCTAACTTGCCTCCATGCTCACACCTGAAAGGTTCAGCTATGGTGAAGCCAATCGCATGTCAGCGTGCTTCCCAGCTGTTTCACTCTCAAGGAGTTTATCTGCCTGAGAACCGAACACCCCCTTGCTCCCAGGGCCGTTGATCTGTGTGGGTAGAGGGTGATCACTCCCTCACTAGCTATATGCAGTGTATAAAGCTACACTCACCATCGTATAAAGCCATATATACATAGGGTGTTTCGAAATTAGAGCCCCACGCTCTACAGCATAAACTAAAATTGATATGGACAAAAACAAAAGTAATTCAGAACAGGTATTTATTTAAATTTCTCTCTGAGCATATATTTTGTGTGGCCTCCATCTGCCTGTACCACAGCCTGCATTCTTGAGGGGTATGATTTCAGCAAATCGCAAAAAAGCTGAGACTCAAACTCCATTTCCCTGAGCACTTCGGTCATCTCTCTTCGCAGGTCGTCGAGGCTTCGTATACCATCATAGTTCACTGTGGGCGCTTCAACACGATCCTTTAAGATACTACCAATGTTTTCACTCACATTAAGGTCAGGGGAGCTACCTGGAAATTCACTTGATGAGAAGAAATCAATACCACTGTTTCGAAGCAGCTCCTGTGTCTGAAGAGCCTTGAAACATGGTGCCTTATCATGCAAAAATGTGACTTCTTCAACAGATAACACATTTTCAGGATCTTTGAGGAAAGGAAATACTCCACCAGTAAGCACAGTTTCTCTGAAGTATTCGCCATTCCATGACTGTCCTTTTTCTTTGATGATCCACATTAACCATTTAACTGTGAAACAGAAAAAAATTCCCAAACATTCAGAAAATTTCACAACTTGGCAATAGTGCACGTCATCGCTGATATCATCCAACTTTGCATCCCAAATGATGTCATTTTTATGATTTGGCTTCCTGACTGTGTAAATGAATAATTCATCTGGCATGGCAACATGGAGAAAGTCAGCTTCATCCCAATCTTTAAGAAATGAACCACAAAACCATGCACGGTCTTCTCTCTGTTGCTGAGTGATGTTGGGCTTGCTGATAACATGAAATGGCTTGATACCAGATTTTTTCAACTCAACGACATACAGCACTATAACTTCTCTTCTTTCCCCTTTTTGTTTCTAGTTCAAGCACCAATTTACGTAAAGACTTTCTTGGTCTACCCACTGCCTCAGCTAGGATGTCTTTTGACTCCTGAGAAAGGACTTCAGGCCTTCCAAGATTCTTACTCTTTTCGCGATGACAGTCACATAGATTTTTGTTCCAGTTTCTTTTAACAAAGGATTCATCTCAATGTATTTAGCTATCCAGGAACATGAAATGAAGGATGCACCAGCATCCCTGTCCTCTCTGAAGGTTATATCCTGGATTCGGTCAGTCCATCTGATTTCCTCCGAGTCGTTAGCCATGGCTGTATCTAACTTCGTCACTCAGTCTGAAAATACAAGAAATGTAAAATGATAAATAGCTTAATAGAAACCTAAAATAATGTACTTGGAGATAGGTTATAGGAGAAAACTTTGTAACTTTCCATTTGTTTTGTGGAGGGGGCTCTAATTTCAAAACACCTGGTATATATATATATATATATATATATATATATATATATATATATATATATATATATATATATATATATATATATATATATATATATATATATATATTTCACAGATGTGTGTCTCGTTGGAGGGATGAACGGGGCGTTTATGTTAAGTTACTGCCTTAAGGCCAACCGAGAATGCCAACCTGTTACAAATTGAAAGGGAGAAATGGGTAACTTACCTTGGTAGTACCATTATTTAAGTAGTGATGTGAAGGTCGCCATGGGAAATGATTAGCAATTTATGTTAAATTGAATTTATTTACAGAAAAACAACCAAGGGTGTAATCTGAAAGGCTAATGATAAAGTAAGCAAACTCAAATAAAAAAAAATGCAAATTTGAACTGCACAATAATTCTCAGCCACTGACGAGTTGAGTTCGTCTTGAATGATTAGGGTCTCTTGCGGTGCAACGAAAGCGGGGGAACAGGCTATGGCTCTCCAGACTCCAGGAAAGTTTACTTCTATTGTAATGGCAGTACTTTTAAGATGATTTGAGGCACAGGCTAGCGAAACTGGACCAGGATATTCAATCTCCTGGAAAAGAATTCCAGAATTAGCATGCACTTATACACAAAATCAGTTCTCCCTCGTTACTAAACATTGCATCATGGAAGATTGATTAATTAGCTTAATTGGCCTGAATTAACACTATGGAGGGAGTAGTTTGTTAAGGTTCTTGATGCTTTACTTAAACAAAAGGCAGTTCAAGGAATGGTTTTTTGGGCTGGCCCTTGTGAACAAAGGAAAAGGTTAGAAGTGGAAATGAAATGGCGAAAATCTTGGAGAAATAGAGAAGAGAATTTCACTAGAATGAACAGAGGGGTACTGGCGAAAGACTGCTACTCAGACCTACCTTCTCAGGCTTATAGGGTCTCCTGTATAAGATGTCGAAATTGCAGAATGAGCATCATCTGCCGCCAGTCCAGATTGAGAGGAAAAAATGTTCTACCTTTCCTCACAAAAGCCAGAGCGTCTCTCTCTGCTCTCTCCTGTTGTCTTCGTGGAGCGCTTGGCGTGTGTGCGTACGTACGCGAGCTGGGCACATCTGAAAGCAAGTCTTAAGCCAGTAAAAGGGTCACAGGGAAAAGAAGCCTTATAGTCTAAGGGCATAAAGATTAAGTTTGCAGCCTTCCCTTTGAGGGGTTTTTGCCTCTAATGATTATAACCTTCCCTAAAACCTATGCTGCTCTCGCTACCCCAAAATGGGGGGAAATCTAGGAGAAGCTCTTTTTATTAGAAATTCAAGTTATTTTTGGCTGGCTAAGAGGGAGGAATGTATGTGACAAATATATGACATATATATATATATATATATATATATATATATATATATATATATATATATATATATATATATATATATATACATATATAGTGGTTTTGGCAGTCGCTCCAGATGTGAGTAAATACCGTTGTAAAATGTGCGAAGTTTTCTCATTTATGTAAGATGTAAATACCAACTGACTTTCGATTATTTTTTGGGGTTTTTAATCACCTAAATATATCGGTAGTTATTTTATCACAGTAATGAAGGTTTTGGTTTTAACCTTACTGACTTTAACATGGATGAGTGATACGCTATGAGAGAAAATAATGGCTTTTTAAGAGTTGAAGCGGCATTCACAAAGTGACAAGTTAGCAGGGGAAGAGCTAGATACCAAAGAAGCGAAAAACCAGAACATGCTTGAACATAAAAGCTTAGTTTTTGGATCCCCTAAGCTAAAATGTCAACTACGTTGAAATAGATGACTCTCTTACTCGGCTTGCTTACTTTCATTTAATTAATTGACAAAATGAATCTTACCATAATTCAATCATAGTAAGGGTTATTCAAGATCAAAGTACTGCATTCGAGAGACGATGTATTTCAATTAAATGTCATGAATTCTTCGTCGGTTACCTCCATGAATGTGCTGGAATTCTGCTGCAAGTAAAAATCTTCCATTACCATCAGTGACAGTGAGGTGGCATGAGGTTTGAGTACAGTACACTAAAATTAGCAGAAAAAAGTAATGTTCACCTCCTTTCATATTTCACATCCGAACCTTTTTCTCAGATATATCAGCAAGTCAAACACATGTACATAAATTACAGTAACCTTTATTTATATATCTACAGAGTCAATAGCGGGCATGGCCTCTGCGAGCAGCAATAACGCCACCAGGCAGCGTGGCATGCTGTCCGCCAGCTGTACAAGGTTCTCAGCAGGTATCCTGTCCCATTCTTCCAAGAGGGCCTGACCTAATTCTCTAAGGGTGGACGGCTGGTTGTCCCTTTGTCTAATTGCACGGCCCAATTGATCCCATAAATCTTCTGTGAGGTTGAGATCTTGGCTCAGTGCAGGCTGCCTCAGGATGTTCACATCCTGTTCTTCAAGGTAAGTACCAGGCCAGTGCCAGAACAGTGAATCGCAGATTGGTAGCGATGGGTTACAGAGCCTGTAGATGTTCTTTGAGACCAAAGCTCACCCCCAGACATAAAAGAGGCCGTCTGGCTTGGGCCCGTCAAAAGGAATCTGACTGTACAACACTGGTACCATGTGGTTTTTAGAGATGAGTCCAGATTTCTGCTGTTTCCGGTAGATGCTAGGAGGTGTGTATGCTGGAGAACGTCTCAAGGACGAGCGTATACAAGCTCGAGTTGCTGGAAGTGGTGGATCTGCCCATGTGTGGGGTGCCATTTGTGCAGATGGCAAGAGTCAGCTTGTCATTATGGATCGAAACATGACTGGTAACGTGTACAGACAGTTGCTGGATCGGAACCCTCTTCCATGGGCTCGTGGTTTGTTTGCCAATAATTTTCAGTGTCAAGACGACAATGCCCCTGCCCATCGAGCACGTGTGGTGGCTACGTACCTTGAACAACAGGATGTGAACGTCCTGAGGCAGCCTGCACTGAACCCAGATCTCAGCCTCACAGAACATTTATGGGATCAATTGGTCCGTGCAGTTAGACAAAAGGACAACCAGCCATCCACCCGTAGAGAATTAGGTCATGCTCTCTTGGAAGAATGGGACAGGACACCTACTGAGAACCTTGTACAGCTGGTGGATAGCAATGCCACGCTGCCTGGTGGGCGTTATTGCTGCTCGTGGAGGTCATACCCGCTATTGACTCTGTAGATATATAAATAATGGTTATTGTAATTTATGTACATGTGTCTGACTTGCTGATATATCTGAGGAAAAGGTTCGGATGTGAAATATGAAAGGAAGTGAACATTAATGTTTCCTGCAAATTTTAGTGTATATTGGTTTGTTTGCGACTAATGTGTCCTTTGCATTGAATTTTAAAGTGTAATTTCGTTTCCTAAGGCATGAAACATACCTTTATCCATGGGAAGTTTTTCTGTAGCACAAGACTACTACCAATTTTGTGAACAGACCATTCTATTCCAAATTGCTCGTCTAAAAATGCATGTGACAATCTTTTTGGCGAATAGTGTATATATATATATACTGTATATATATTGCTTTTGATTTAACGTTTGTGTGCGTGTAATAAATGAGAATATTCCATACTATGTAATTCAGAGGTAAAGTGCAAACCAAAGATGGAAATTATGTCAAAGTGATAGTAATTCGAAAAACTTTAGTTCTTCACAGTTTGAGCAGTTTGCTCCATTTTTTTTAATCGTTCTCTGCATAACATCTATAGTCTACGGTTTATACTTGCCTTCGTCCAGCCAGCGGTCATCTTCTCTCATGTATGGCCCCTCTGTAAGTTTGCATCATGAAGACGCAGTCCAAATCAAAAGGCCTACTATCTCTCTCGCTAATAGGAAAGTAATGACGACTGAGTTTTTTCAGCGGCTTTTCATTGACTTTGGACTTGTTAAAGCTTTGACACGGCAAGTGATGTCCCTTGGGTTGGGGCTTGCCGTCGCGACCGCCCTTAAATGACAGTCGTTGACATTATATGAGATTGAAATAATAACGATAGTATTTTGAGGACATCTGCCCTTCTTCTCCCACCTATGATTCACGATTCAGTCATTCTCATCCCCTTTTACTTCACCTTACATCCTCACTCGGCAAAATTATCCTTAACGGTTACGCTCCACACTGTTCGGTTAGAGTTCACAATTAAGAAATCTATTCATTAATGTGGGTTCATTGTTCGTGTGATGAAGCAATATAAATAAGTGATGACATTCTAGTGTAAAGGAAGAGTTTAAAAAGTTGAAGATCATTGAAGCATCCTGCAAACCTTCGTTTCCCTAAATGTTCCGAAAGTGTTTTTTCCCTTCAGAGGGTCAGTGTTTGTTGCAGTGGAAGAGGAACCGTTTCTCCTTACTCTTGGTGGTCCTGATGATGATGACGGCAAATCCTATTCGTCATTTATTTCCCTCCCCTCATAAATCCCTCATTTCTCTCTGCCTCTGAACTAACCAGCCCCTCATTCTTCATCTCCTTCAGAGATATCCTCGTCCTCCGCCTCACCCCCAAAAGAGGTGCAATGAGAAGATTGTCCTGTGTCACCCTTTCAATCGAAGCTTCAGCTCAGCAGAAGGAGAAAAAGAAATTCGTATTGCTTAAGGGGTGCGGGGTGGTTATACCAGTTTAGGGAAAATAATTTAAATACATTGACCAGCACGTTTTAATTTTCGTGAGCAAATTTCATACAAAGTGGAATATAGAAATAAGAAGCTTCCGAAATCTTTAAATTAAATTGCAGTGGTTTGGGTAGGTGTATGCCCCTTGAAAATGTTAAAAAAAATCATTTAGATACGCGAGTTTGTTGAGGGTATTATCAATCTTTTTAGGGATTGGTAGCTTTGTGTGTTTAACCAGTTATACACAAACTACTCTTATCTCGTACCCACATACACACACACAAACACACAAACAAACTCTAAACTGGGAATATGATTTTGGTAAATTATTAATCTTGGTTTTGTCTGGGTGGATATATGCCGTGTGTGCACACAGTCTTTCTAAAGGAAAGTTATACGGGAATTCTTGTCATAACCATCTATATAAAATATCCATGCTTCTACAACGATTCAAGTTATATACATCAATGAGTTGTCTTGTTGCAAAAGAATGCATTTTACATCTCGTGTCCACTCCGCGGATTCTCAGTTGGGGTTAAATTCTTTCCTGAACGTTAGATGTCGAGAAATCTATCCTTTTCTATATAAAATGAAAGATGCCTGGTTTACTGATGATCTTAGCACTGTGATTAGATAAGAATTTCAAAGTCATGTACAGTAGAATCCAGATTTTGTTTTATTCATTGATGAATCCCCTCTGGAATCTCGAAACTGTTTAATTCTGTTAAATTTATATCTTATTTGATCACCCTCCCCTACCCCACAACCCCCAGCATCTTTTGTTCTTTTAATTCATGTCGGTTCTTACCGTCTTCGCGAATCTTCTGTTGGTTGTCTTTATTTGAGGTCTCGAACTATGGATGAAGTTTTTTGTACGGATAAAAGGGGTTCCATTTTAGTTCTTTTCCTACGTTTTCTATTGTTAAATCTTTCAGGATTTGTGACAATTTATTCTCTTTTGTTATCTGCTCTTCCTCCTAAATTCTTAAAACTCCCAAGGTTTTTTTAATCCATTTTAGAAGTTTAAGATGCGTTTTTTTTTTTTAATCCTAAATATTTCGCTTCCTCTGATGTCGTTTTCCCTACCCGTTGGATGCTTTTAGAAACGTCCTATCTTTTGAGAATTAAGATAATTAATCTGAAAGAAAACGAAGGAACAATGGTTTTGTAGCACGCGTTGTCCAGCATCTAATACACGTTCCTCAAAATGAAAACTTTGTAAACCACCGATCCTCTAAAGTTTTGACGCTTTACCATTTTTAAGCCACAGAATTTGTTAAAGTTACCTGTGCCGTTGAATTTTTTTATTTTTGTTACTTTAAATTTTTCACCATTCAAGCTAGATCGTTTTAGGAAACTTGATTTAAATATTTATCTGAAGTGGGTCACATGAATTTTGCCACTAGTATTGTGACATCGTTATCTGAATATCTTTTGGTATTTTTCAGTTCTCTTTTTTGTCTGCTTACAAGATTTAAAGTTTTCTGTTGTTTCATTTCATTCGCTGTGTGCTCAGAAAACAAATGTTTGATTTTGATCTAACCGGTTGTTGCTGGGTGTCGCCGAATCTTTTACAGAATTTTTAAATAGCATTGGAATGGTAAGAGGGGATACCATACACAACATGTAATGGGCTTCAAGCGAATCGCCATGATTCTCACAACCCACTCCACCCAGCATTAAATGATGTTGGAATCTGAAATGCTTCTGCGAAGAAAGAACCTATTCTCTTTTCTTGAGTTAAAGAAACCCGCTTATCTTCAGCACGATGGCCACGTTATGCACACACTCTAGAACTCAGGGCAATTTGAGACTTTTCTGAATGTGTACAGAAATGTAGAACTCAGGGCAATTTGAGACTTTTCTGAATGTGTACAGAAATGTGGGATGCTATAAATCCTTCTTCTAAAAGCATTCTTGGCTTAAAAGAGAGAGAGAGAGAGAGAGAGAGAGAGAGAGAGAGAGAGAGAGAGAGAGAGAGAGAGAGAGAGAGAGAGAGAGAGACTAAACATAGCTGATTAAATAAAATTTTTTGAAATATCGATACTATTCAATTTTGTAGCGATAAGAAAGTTGATGGACAGCTGTCAAAATGTTTTAGTAGTTTCACAGTACAACATCAAAATCAATGGGGTTTAAAGGGTAGTAATCATCTTATTGCCCTCAATCTCTTTGAGATCAAAGTTCTAGTTCGGGATGACTTGCGCTTCGTTAATATCTGCTTCTATCAGGAGTTCAGAAGCATCCAAGCTGCGTTTAAGGATTTGTGTTTGTGTGTGTATGTACTGTATATATATATATATATATATATATATATATATATATATATATATATATATATACATATATATATATATATAAATATATTATATATATACATATATGTATATATATATATACACATATATATGTATATATACATATATGTGTATATATATATATATATATATATATATATATATATATATATATATATATATATATATATATATATATATATATATATATATATATATATATATATATATATATATATATATATATATATCAAATGCTTACTTACCAGCAGAAGACTCCGTAATATTTGAGCAACAAAAAGAACGGATCGCAGTGTAAAGATCAGAACAAACTGAGGCCCGAGTTACTCAGAAGAGGAGGTCACTTGAGGGACCATTATTATCAGCGCCGTCTCGGCATCTCTTTCTTCCCATTTTTTGTCTTTCGTCCCTGTCATAGTTGGTATTATGCTACTTCGAGGTTAAGACTGGTCGCCCTCGAGAACTCGACCAATGGCAGCTTTCCTGGTGAATCTCGCTGGGGTATGTCGAGAGTTCGACCTTGAAGTGGAATGGGTGGGAGGCTTGTCGACTGGCGGGTGCAAGAAGCAGTTTCTGTCCAGTATTGGCTGCGTCTCGTGTGTCTCGTTCATATCTTAGCACGTTTTATGCTGAGAATCGCAAGCTAGAGGATCCGAATGCTTCTAGAGTGGATTGGAGAAAGAAGCCGTTGCTCTATTGACTTCATGGATACGGGGCTCTATGATCCAGGATAACACAGGTTTAAATTGTAACTGCGACTTTCAATAGAACGATAATGAAGACAAGTGATACTTTGACGTTGGCTTTAAGGTTTGATTTATGAGAGAATCATTTTTATTAAAAATCTTATTAAATAATGCCTAGGACTAACTGTATATAATTCATTTAGAACTAGAAAGGGCGAAAAGTGGAAATAAATTGGGTTTCGAATCGGCCGTTACAAATATAATTTCAGAGCTCTCACATTTGAATTTTTTAGGCTTAAAATAATTCCTTCGACACGCAGCGTCGAATTCCGAAGCCCAGGGGCCTCTTACTATCAGTGTTTGAGATTGGGAGAAAAAAATCGAAAATTTTTGCCTTGTATATTAGTTAATTAGTAGCGCAGAATAACGAAGAAAGGTTCCTGTTTTATAGTAAGACATATTTTCAACAATTTTCAAGCATACTCTTCAGGATGTCGTCAAAGCAGCATCCGCGTAGCATATCTCCTGGTGTTCTTTTGGGTTCAGGGAGTGACCTGCCCTGCATCTGTTGCGAGGGCAGCCGTCGGTGTTCTCCTAATATTCCTATGGAACCAAATTGTTACGTCCTTCCGCTTCCCGTTGATGGTTGTGACAGCCATGGCCACAATTATATGTCTGGGAAAGATTGTGTTGGTGACTGCAGAGTGCCCGTGATAGATGTGAAATTTTGTGAAGAAACTTCGCCAATTGAGTTAGAGCAGCATCTCTTTAGGAATTTGCGCATTGATAACGAAAGCAGCAAGGGCCGGGTTGATTTACATGTTAGTGAAGATAAGAGTAGGTTTACTGTAAAGGTAATCGGCGATAGTGATGGGCTCTGTAATGATACAAATAGGACAGATCTTGGACAGAAGAAAGCCGTTGATTTCTACCTTGGAGATGGAGATGAGAAACCGTTGTGTGATGGCGTAAACCACAGGCCGGCCGACAATGGGGAAATTTTCAAATTTGATGAGGAGATGGTTGGAAGTAAGGATGATTATGATGATGACGATGACGTCGAAATATTTCTTGAAAATGCAGATGATGAAGTCACCGAGGAGACGGACGAGGCCAGCTCTCCTGTAAGTGCCGGAGATGTTCCAGAATTTTCCGTAAAATCAGTTCCTAGAAGTAAAGGCTCATTTGGCTTCACCAGGGGCTCGACCATTGCTCACCTGCTCCTCCCATTGCAGCCATTGATGACAGTATTGCCGCCTGAGGTTGTCAGCGAAGTGGAAGTGCTGCAGAAGCTATATCCTGGCATATCAGAAGACTATCTAAGGACTTTGTGTGAATTCGGACTCTTGGAGGAAGCCTCTCCTTCGGGATCAACCACTCCAACGTCAACCGTACCTCCAGTGCCTTCATTTTCATCTCGGAAAGCATCGCTGGGTGGCCGCAGGGTATCTCGTTGCTGGAGTGAATTATCCTCTGTTCAGAATTCCCCTTACAATACCATTACTTACCAGTCAGAATATCGCACCACGCCCTCTGTTCGTGGTCTTTTCCTGACCACTCCAACAAACCCGACGCCCATTCCAGCGCACAGCCCCAGAGAAAGAAAGAGAAGCAGATTTTGGCTTCCCGGACAACTTTTTGAGGTAAGGAATTCACGTAAGGTTTCTCTTCGAACTTGTTGCGCGAAAAGATTGTCAAAGCCTTGGTTGAAAGTGTTGTCAGAGGAGCACTGTTAAATAGAAAATTGGGAAAGGATCATTATCATAATTTGTTCTGAAAATAACTGATCTTACATAAGCAATTCATATAACTTTTGTAAGATAGTAAATTTTGATAGTATGTTAAGGCGTATCTGTCCTCGGAAAGTAATATACAGTCCAACTAAATCTTTCCTTCAAAGGCAATGACAATGTCAACTACAAGACTTCTTATCATGATGGCAGTGTTCAGCATAATGCTTGATTCTTGCACTGAACGTTGAAAGAAACATTTTAACATTTCCTTTGAGTTTCAACAACAGGTATAATTATCATTATTGCTGTTGCTGTTGTTGATGTTGTTTCAGAGAGCTTATTGTATCCTAATGCCTACAACTAGAGTCTGTCTGTACACGGAGTTTCTGACTAACAGGCACAATGGGATATCTCTAGTAAGTACATTACGGCGCGATTAAAAATGTGTGGTAGAAACCTTATTCCTAGTCAACTGGAACCCTTAAATGGAAGTATGTTACTTTTGAGTGCCAAGAAGGCCATTCGTTTTCCCTGAATGTGATACGTGATGGACACCATAGTTTTGTACCAGCCATTCTTTTGAATTCATATTTTCCTTTTGCAAACACTTTTATGTGTTGACTGCGAGAAAAAAAACTGTGATGGGAAAATGAATGTCCACTTGTGCGACGAAAATTAATTTGATTGATGGTTTTCCAAAACCCAGCAAAGTTTTCATTTTCCGCTTCTAGTTTTTACTCATATTTCTATGCTTAACTGAACGCATATTTTAACCTGCAGAACATCACTTTGTGCTTGAGCATTTTTATATCTTTCCGACTGTCAGATATCTCCCTCCATATGCAGTTCGTGGAATTTCACCCCAATATTGAAAATGATTAAAGCTGTGAAAAGTGTTTTCCCTCGAAGCAAGCAAATAAGTAAAGTACTAAGTTGCCTTACTGGCACCGCCTACTGTCCTTTCTTCTATGAATATTATTTTTAAACCTGACGGATTTATATGCCATAAATGAATGCCAAAGAGGTCATATACTCGAAAGCGTGATTTATAACGAGTGGGGTCTTTGCACGTAGGCGGCCATGATACCAAAGATATTGCGCCTAGATGTGACGTAAGGTGTGGTGAGCCCCTTTCAAGTATACCAGTCGTAACCGGATTCTCTTGCTGGGGATTAATATTCTGGTTCTTGCCAAGTATAACCGAAACTGAGAAGGCTCGCATTTTCCTCCAAATCTCCTTATAACTAGGAATTGCCAAGCTGCTGAACTCATCTTTATAGATCAATATATATATATATATATATATATATATATATATATATATATATATATATATATATATATATATATATATATATATATATATATATATATATATATATATATATATATATATATATATTATGATTGTATTTATTTCACGATGCTCTTTCTGGCAATAATTAAGCAGTAGCCTACTTTTAAAAGACAGTCTCTCTCTCTCTCTCTCTCTCTCTCTCTCTCTCTCTCTCTCTCTCTCTCTCTCTCTCTCTGTGTGTGTGTGTGTGTGTGTGTGTGTGTGTGTGTGTGTGTGTGTGTGTGTATGTGGTCTCTTGTCGCAGCGGTAGGGTACTAAGCTCACAAACTGCGTGAGTAGTTTTCAGTTCTCGAACCGCAAGTGGAAGGGCCTTTACTGACCCATTCCGTAAAATCCAGTAATCCTCTATTGACTTATAGCGGTGAATTATGTACCTAGATGTCGGTCGACCGTAGTGAGATGCAGGTGGAATCAAAAGAGGGAGGAGGATGACACAGAAAAAATAAGTATTTTCATTATTCCGTCACAATTTATGCCATTCAGGAAGGGCCTCCGTCCACTTCATCCCAGCTCCATAAGGATGAAACCATCATAGGCTAATAGTTCTACAGAGATATATCTCTTTATATCTCTCCTCTATATGTATTTATTTATTTATTATAACATGTATATATATATATATATATATATATATATATATATATATATATATATATAATATATATATATATATATATATATATATATATATATATATATATATATATATATATATGTATATATACATATTTATATGTATATTTATATATGTATATATATATATGTATATATATATTTATATATATATTATATACGCATGCTTTTTGGGCTTAGTTTTTTATTCGTCAATCCTTGTTAAGTATCTGTTTTAAGGGAACACTTTTCCATTTTCCTCGACACTTTTTATATTCAGCTCTGAAATTTTTGAGGAAAAGACAAAAATTGTTATTATGTCGATCCATTTATGTACTCTTTGGCAACAGCTGTTTCAACCAATAACTCACGACTGTCATCATGGAAATTTTATAAAGAAACCGCACCAATTATGAGAGCAGTGCAGCTGTAAAAGTGAAACTTAGAAAATGAGAAGAAGTGAAAAAGAGAGACTAATCTGGGAGATATTCTATGAAGGTTCGCAGATTTGGATTATTTAGACTGATTGCAGTTATTGTCCAGATCGAACGCTTCTTTTCATGTCTATGGTGCGTCATGTTTTACTGTTCTGTAACTAATCTTTGTTGAAAACATGTTTGCACAAGAAAAGTTGTGCATTATTTTGAATTACTCAGTGTCCAGTTGATTGTATTTTGGGCCATGACGAGTGTTGTAAATTTGGTTGTTCAAAATGAGACAGCGATCACCTAAATGTTACGGTCGCTGAAAGACCAGGATTGATTATGAATTGTGCAACCGATAAAGTCAGTATTTTTCGGTTAAGCATGAGAGAGTGGCTGGGAATTCCGTGAGATCATGACAAAAAGGGATGTTGAGTGTCAGCTCTTCTTGGTTCAATTTATCACCCTGAAAATGTGTTCATTTTAAAATTTATTACTGTCTTTAAAACAAACATTCACGAGTAGTGGAACTGGAAATTTTCTTTGATTTCATCACATATGTAATGAATCTTCAGTCTACGGTTTAATGAATTAGAGCAATTTTGTTTAAATTGGAAGAAATAACGAAATGGGTTTTGACTCTTCTTCATCTTTGATATTTATAAGCTTAATCATTCCCATTCCATTTAATATTGATTTAAGGTTTTCTTTCATAATTTTTGTCCATTTAAATTGACTTCGTTATTTTGTTCAGTTTTGCTTTTGTTATTCGTCTTTTCAAGATACCATAGTAAATAATTTGTCACTTTAATTATTAAAATTTTGTAATGGAGTGCACTTTGCTTATTCCTTCGACAACTGAATTTGGTGTTCGTTGCTCAAGCACAGGTTGCTGTGTAGTGTGGAGACATGAAAATAATGCGTATAGTGAAAAATCTTATAACCAAAATAATGATATTATGACAAACATTAGGACTTTTGAAGCTACTGAACAATATTACAGGTACAGTCTGGTCATTCACAGAAGTATCACTCTTTTATTGTGACTACAAATACATCGTCATCATCATCATGGCCGCCAAAGCCCGTGTGACGCAGTGGGGCCTCAAACTAACATTTTCTTTTTGTAGACTCATGAAAGAACTGATCTATTTGATTGATTCGGGTGTGCAGATAGTCTATTCGTTATTATTTTTGTCAAGCTGTAAGTTACGCTCGCAGAGTTGTAAAATATATAAATATATATATATATATATATATATATATATATATATATATATATATATATATATACATATATATAAATATATATATATATATATATATATATATATAAATAAATAAATATATATATTATATATATATACTGTATATATGTATTTATATGCATGCATATGTATACGTATATATATATTATATGTATATATACAGTATATATACATGATATATATATATTTATATATATATATACAGATACATATACATGCATATATATAGATATATATATATATATACAGTATATATATATAGTATATATTATAAATATATATTTTATAATGTATATGTATACACATACATATATATGTATACAGGTATATATAGATATATACAGTATACATATATATACACATATAGAAGAGGAAGCTGAAGGAGACGTCATGAACTATTTGCCCGTTTATCATACAAGATGACGTTTCGAGGACACAGCCTCATTTTCAAAGCTGAAAAATACAATTGTAATATATAAAAATGTTACCTTATCCTCCACTTGGTTTGGTTTCCACCAAAAAATCTCATTTCTTCAGAACTATTTTTCAGAAAATTGCTACCCATACAAGGTTTTTTGAAAACAATTGTATAACTTTCTTAACCATAATTTTGTTCCTGTTTTCTGTGTTCCTAATGTAACCAAACTGGCTTTTTACTTTAGTATTCCTTTTTATTCATGATAAGTCTTTTATGCTCAACTAAATGACCTTATTCACCGGCACCTTCCGGCATTAACAGTAGAGCCATAGCCAAGAACCCGCTAACCACTGGCTCTTTTTTTAAATATAAAGATAAATTAAGCTCCTGATG
>NC_089744.1:83268668-83393668 GCF_040412425.1 Macrobrachium rosenbergii | reverse complement strand
TGTTCATGTACTGTATGCGTTATTCCACCTTATTCTTTTGCTCTTGAACTTCGTGCACTGATTTTTTCATATAAAACATTTCTTTTTTTCGTATAAAACACTCTTATTCCATACAACTTCCCCTTATTAATCTCTCCCTCTCTTATCGGTTTAACTCAGTCAAAACCCTACCACGCACTTTCACATCAATTTGTTATCAATTGGGTCACTCTTGGGTTGGGAATTAGGGTAAATCTCACTGGCTGGTAGGCAGTAAGTCTGCTCAGGTAAAAACCTTAGGTACAGTGTTACTCAGGTTCCAGCTTCTTATATGAGTTTCAATTGAAAGATATGGGTTCAATCCTGATGTGATATATATATATATATATATATATATATATATATATATATATATATATATATATATATATATATATATATATATATATATATATATATATATATATATATATATATATATATATATATATATATATATATATATATAATATATATATATATATATATATATATATATATATATATATATATAGTGTATGTGTGTGTATGTGTATATGTGTGTGTGTGTAAGAGTGTTCATTCACACAGTACATGTACAGTTGTAATCTATTGCAATTATTTTAATTTATAAGGTCTTTAATGCATATTGCTGTGTAAGTGGTTTAGCTATTGAACTTGACAATTTTTATTCGTGTAAATGAGGCGATATTTATAGATACATGGATATTGATATAGAATGTACAGTACTCAATAATATTTACTAAAATACAAAAATAATGTTAAAATTATCTAGTAAATCAGGTAAAAGACAACAGTTCTCTATTACCAATGGAAAATTAATTTTTTTAGATGCAAAAATCAGTGGAAAGGCAAACGATATAGTCTTATCTAGCCCGGACCCAGGAAAAAAGAGGTGAAGAAAAAAATGGGTTAACTAGTGCAGTGGTTCCTAACTTTTGGTCGTGACCCACCTTTGTTCATAAAGATGTAAATATATGATCAAGCTCATATATATTTTCAAGCTAGAGGAGACTCTTTGTAGCCTTGGCAGGAAACTCCGAAAGTAAACCAGCGGGTGGAAGGGATCCTTTAGCCTTGATAGTCAACCCTTCTAAGAAAAGGTTGCTCTGAATACAAACCTTGTTCTCCAACCCTGAACTGTGCCAAAGTTATTGTACCGTGGCCTGCCTTGGTCTTGGGCTTGAGTTCCCTTACATGAGGGTACAATCAGGCATTTTTCCTCTTTATTGTTCACTTTCCTGTTTTGACGTAAAGAGTGTAGGACAGGCTGATGAGAAAGCAAAAGTTGCTTGGTGGATTATCAGGAAAGTGCCTTCTTCTTTAACTAATCTTTACCTAATCTTTACCTTCTCAGCTTTTTATAATTTCTATCTCCATCCTGGCTGCCCTCCCCCAGTTGTTGTGGCAAACCTAGTGGAAATCTTTTCTTGCCTTACATGGTGTCCCAGCTCCACTTTGTTGGCCAGTTGCTTCCGGCACTTTTTTAATGACGTGGTCATCTTTAATCATCCTTGCAATGAAATTGTTGTAAACAACGTAAATACTGTTGTTATTGATTGTATTGTTTGTTGTTCTGTTGATTTTTACAATGTTGTCGTTATGAATTTATTATGATGTCGTTATGAATTTATTATGATGTCGTTATGAATTTATTATGATGTCGTTATGAATTTATTTATTATTTTTACTACTGATTACCGTAAGAATAATTGCAGAGTACTTTACTCAAACATTCGAGGCTTAAGATCAAATTTTCTTGATCTCCAGAGTAGTCGCAGGATTGAAAAGGTTTGTTCGTTATTTGTGGAGATTGTAATGCAAAGCACAGTGAGTGGCTAAATTAAAATTCCACAGACCATCATGGCCAGTCTGCTCTTGAGTTCTGTGTATCCACCGATTTTGTCCAGCTAACTGAGGAACCCACGCATATTTCTGGCAATAGATAAGACCTCATATTCACAAATATTCCCACAATCATCAAGTGCAAGGTCTGCACATTGTGCCACTGAGATGGACATATCTGTCAATCATTATATTCCTAATGCAACCTGCAGGAAAACGGTCTGGCTGAAATCCAGAACCAACTTGGATCGCATTATTGGAGCTTGTCATGCTAGCTATACTCGCTATGCGTGTGTTCACACCGAAAGCTATGAATGTCTGCGAACAATTCATGCGAGAGTGTAAGTATCTTTGTTAGTCTGTTCATCTTTACTGCTATATTTAAAGTTTATTTTCATATTAATCTGTGAAATCATTTATATTCTTTGGACATTTGTATCTCCAATTTGAAAGTTCTGTTTAATAATAATAGTAATAATAATAATAATAATATTGTTGAATAAAATGGCTGCATTTTGCAAATTGATTTTATACTGAGTTTTCTCAATTCTTCTAATAATTCGCTTTTCCTGCACATCAATATTAGTCAATAATTGTCCAATGTTCATATTTCGATGGATGAAACAGTGTATTTCTTACAGTAGAAATTCTTTATTTTAAAGTGTCACAGCAGGTTACTGAAACAGAGCCTCGATGGCCAAGTCAGTTAGAGCAGCAGCCTCGGACTTCAAATCCGCAGCCAACCGGTTCGAGAGGCGAACACTTTGCTATCCGTGTAAATACCCCGGTATTATGTATGTAATCAACAGATAGGTTTGCTTAAAAGCAAATGGGTGTTACAGACTAATGCACACACAAACAAAGCCACTCCAACATCTTCTAAAAACATAACAGACACCTCACACGTCTCGACTGTCGACCTAACTCGCTCCTGGGAGAAAGGGCGCTGGTGAGTGGTACAATACATGTACATATGCTACCAGGGTCTAAGCAATGACAGGCAGGGCAGCCGATCGAGACTACAAAGTCTACCCCAAAGCCAAATCAAAGTCCTTCAAAAATAAGGCATCGTGCTTACCCAATACAAATGGGAAAAAAAAGCACGTTAAAAGAAAAAGACAGCAGGTTACTGAAACGTGGGATGTAAATTCGTAGATTTTCCTGATGGTATTTTCGATGGTATTTCTTCCTTTTTCTTTTTCTGATGTCTGTCAGGTATTTTTAATACTTTTTCTGTCGACATGTTTTGACCAGCTCGATGGTCATCTTGACCATGCACTACTGGAAATGAAATTTTAAATATGCATGGGTATAGCCTACTTTATACCCCCACGTTAATATAACACTTACAGCATATTTAGATTTAAGCCATGAGGCATGAACATGTGCTGTTAGACCCAAGTGCGCATGTGCGAGGAGAGCTGCATCCACAAAAATCGCGCAACCAGCAATCTTGGAAGCTATGAATGCTTTGTCACAGTTATCGGTATCATAGCTTCTCACCCAGTGCGAATGGCCACGCTTAAAACATGCCAGAAATTAAAAGGCTCAGCATAGCTACCATAAAGTGGCACGCTTAGCATCGCATTTAAAGGCCGTTTCACACCAGATGCAAGGTTAAGCACACTATGCTATGCTACCGAGCCATGCTAGCTATACTCACTATGCATGTTTTCACACCAAAAGCTGTGAATGTCTGCAAACACACACTTTCTTTGCTGCAGCGATGAGAGACGGAACACTGTGGTCCCTTAAGGTGGTGGAGGAGGAGGAGGAGGAAGAGCTATTACTGTTTAGTTTAGCAATGAATAAGAGAAAAAAGAGGTGGGGGTAAGACTTTACTTGCACGGCCTGATTCCCGTCAGTTGCCGACCGGGTCAGGTTATGGACTTTTTGGGGGTTTGCCCCCAACCCCTGGCCAGGTCAGGGCACGTCGCCCTAAGTTAGGTTAGGAAGGTAAGATCTGGTTAGGTCAGGACCTGGCATTATAGGAAAGGTTATGTCTATTTATGTATGAGAAACCTGTCCCTGTTGGCGACTGGCGGGAATCAGGCCGCGCAACTAAAGTAAAGTTTTACCGAAATGGGTGCATGGCACAAATATAAAAAGACTAGAATTTGGTGAATATCATCATCTTGTTCTAGACTTGGAAATGGATGAGGAGAAATTTAGACAATATTTCCAACTGTCTCCAGCTCATTTCTTTGAAGTTCTATCATTCATAGAACAAGATATTGAGATATTAAATTACATAAATGCCAGTTGTACGTTTTATAAAGTGACTTAGCATAATTTTTCAAAGCGTAATTTTTCAAAGTAAATTATCATAATGCAACGAATACGTTCCCATACAAGTGATCTCTCAGAGAGAGAGATAGGAGAACTATAATATTCTTCCATCACCCAAGAAAGTTAATAAGGTCATAGTAATAATAACAAGCGACTATTGGAGAATAAACCCATTAATTCATAAAGCCAAGAGCAATAATATTTTTTTTCTCATTTATATCCAAAACTTTGATCTTTTCAGATCCCCCATCAGTTCTTCCTTTTCCTCATTCACATATAGTGGGCTAACTTGTATACACACCCGTGTTCATTGTAATTTTCTCCAATATCTATTTTCACATTAAGTGCTTCAGCCAGCGGGGTGAACCTCCGTGCATTTCAAAGAAAGAACACACAACCATTTAATAACAGTTATCAACTGTCGTGCACAAGTGGGTTTCCATTATCCAAGTCTTGCGTATACTGCAAGCACCAAATCGCACATTGAGTGCAACCCCAAAACCTTCCTTTCCTCATGTCACGGAGCAGCCACTAGTTCTTAGAACCTCCCACAAGGGTTTCCCCTTCCACAGTGTCACAAATCTGATGCACTGCCAACAACTATGTTACTGAAGCTCTTACCATTCACTTTCCCTTTTACTCATTACTCACACTCTGCCTTGGGCAGAGTGCCATTTCCTTCAGTGCAATTTGGTTGTACTGCCTCTTAGTGTTGTTCCCTGGAACACACCGGCACCACAGTGTCACCAAGACATAGTCTTCATATCATAAGCCACTGCACCTGTACCTGAGATACAGTGCCAACGGCAGTGTATTCATCCATAAGGACCTTTGCTCCTTCAGGATCACTTCCACTTCATCAGCGTATCCACCCATAAGGATCATTACTCCTTCAAGATCTCTCCATCAGTGTGACCTCTGCATGGCACACTCAGCCTCAGCGCCACCTTATTGAGAAGGTGCCACTCCCACAAAGTGCCACAAAGTTACTGGACACTTCCCTACTGTCCCAGGCCATTTCCCCTAGTCGTCCTATAAGACTATAACCATGTCATTAGAGCAGTGCCAAGCCCTCATGAACATGATCCAATATCGAGCATCAATGCTCTGGTTCCCAAATGGATGGAGGATGAGCCTGAGGCGTGGTTGGAGGAAGTAGAAGTGCTCTTCGAGAACTACTCCTCCACCCAGACGGAGAGGGCCGCACTGCTTGCCAAGCGCTTGGAAGGCAAAGCCAAAACCGCCCTCCACTTGCTGGACAAGGGTACTAGAGGGAACATGGTAGACGTTCAATGGGCGATCATCAAGGCATACAAAATCACCCTGGAGAGATGGAGACAGCGTTTTAGAGGTCTTGTCAAGGAAGTTGGTTGGGCTTGGACTTAATGGGCCTATCAGAAAACCCAATCAGGACAATGCTGGCTCGACGCCATGGCATGCACAGAGTTCCAGGACCTATTCAACCCGATTATGCTGGAGGATCTCTTCCAGTGTGTTCCTGGTCCACTTGCTGTGCACCTAAACAACAAGCAGCCTAAAACACTCTCAGAAGCTTGTCATATGGCTGACGACTGGGAGACCTTTAACCAGTCTCACAGCACACCTCACCGGTGCATAGTGCCACCTAGACATCTCTCAGGATCAACTCGCCCGAAGAATGGACACCATGGCAAGCCACCAATGTGCAACTTCTGCAAGAGAGTTGGTCACCCTGAATCTCAGTGCCGCATTAAGAAAGGAGTTAACCAGCAGTTCCCTCAAAAGGACTCCAATGACTCATCTTCATCCACAACCACTCAATCTTCTCCACCAGCAGTCACCATAGGGAAATCAGCCCATTCAAGGGGACCCTGCTGAGACTGTGGAACTGCAGGGCACTATAGTGCTGGATACCCTGGTTGCCCAAAACATTTCCTCTCTGCCAAGCAAGTCAACCTTATCAGTGCCGTGACCTCCGTGGCCATGCTGCCAGATATGTCTCACCCCGAGTGGGTGTGGACTCAGTCCGTCTCAGTGGCACCCCTGGATGGCTCTAGCTTACCAGTGAACCTGCCGGTTACAGTAGACACTGGCTCAGATATTAGCCTGATTGACCGGGCCCAATGTGCCAGCCAGTGCCACTGTAGACGAAAAGACCAGGTGGATGATGACTTGGATAGAGGAGCAGACCAAGACCATTCCCACAGTCAAGCTTCAGGTGGCAATCCCTTTGGGGGCACGCAACCTCACCGCATTGGAGTAGTGAGCAAAATCAGGCACAGAGTGGAGCTCCAGCTGGGACGAGACCTCCTCTGGGGATGTTCTTCCCCAATGCCACTCTGTTGCCTAGCTACCTCCACCAGGGAGCCCTTACCTCCAGAATCACCTGACTGGGACACCGCCACCACAACAGGCGTGCCACCGTCAGCCCTACTTTCCGCTCACTGAAGTGGTTGACGGAAGGGGCACTCTCCGTGCAACTCCAGGCCCAGTCCTCGCTCTTCACAAAAGGATGGCCACCAAAAGTTTCCTCCCTCACCACGAAGGGAAATTGCCAGGTACTGCTGCAAGACCTGTAATGTAACAGGGCACTCCACGAATTGGTTGGGGTGCCCTAGCAAGCAAAATGCAGCAGACACCACAACCAGAACACTTCCAAGAGGCTCTGCCCTCCACCTGAGACAGAAATCTCAGTCTCACGGTACCTCAGGTATACCGAGGGGTTTTTCACCCCTGGGTCCCTTGTCAGGCACGCCTGACTCCAATTATCTGCCAGTGCCACTTGAGAGCCCTGAGCAGTGCCAAGCTCCATCTGTCTTGGATGTAGCACCTCCACTAACCTTAACTTCTGTGCCTGACCCCGAGATAGTGCCAGTGCTGGATTCCAATCATGTCACGGATCCTCCTACAGGAGATCCTCCAACTCTCACAGAGTTGATCATTGCAAATTGTGAGCCTCCGGCCCCCGACGATTCTTCTTCTCAATCACCTTTGTCTATCGAGGATGAACCTCTGGCAGACCTTAACACTACACCTTCTCTGGTTGGCCAAGAACTGTCCGACCAGGATGCAGAAACTGGTTCTACCCTTACGACAGTTGTTGCAGCAGCCAAAGTAGGGAGCCTCCCTGTAGCTGATTCTGCTCCTGACGGCACTTCTGGCCTTTACACAGAGTCGGTGCCCTCATCACCTCCTAGGAATGGCATAGCCAGACCTTGGTGGAGCCCAAAGAAGAAGAAGAAGGGCCAGAAGAGATCCAATTAACCCATAAGAGCCACAAGCTCTCCTTGGAATTCGTGTCTCATTGGCACTGCCATTTCCATCTCAGAGTGATCCTGGCACCTACCCAGAGGAGGGAGCTGGCGTGATCTCTGCCCAAATAGATTAACATCTAACACCCTAGGCAATCTTGTAGTACTAACCTGTTAATAAACTAATGATAAAACTATGCAGTACTCGAGCTGGTACAAACCTGACCGCTTAACATAATTAACCCTACAGGTTGCTCATGTCCAAAAATATTGTGTGTGTTGTTCTGTAAAAGAGTGTGTAATCTGAAAATAAGTGCATTTAGTTAGGTCAGTGTCATTTAATCTAGTGCCAGGGCAGTAGTATAGTAGACCATGTCAACAAGACATTTTTCCATGTACCCTTTGCCTAGGAATAGAGTTCCCTGTCATCAGAGACAGCCAGTAGTAGTCTGTATATACCTTTGTATAGTGTTAGGCTCTGCTGTAGTAAGTTAGTAAAACTGACTAGTTGAGAAGAAAAACTTACTTAGCCAAGGCTAAAATGACCATTAGTTAGTATTTATCAGTTAGTCACAACACCAGTAGTTTTCATTTGCGTGTCCAACTCTTTCAGGGCTGTAGCCCTTCTCAGGCTTATTTATTTGCTACATATAGTCTTACTTTTATTGCATATTGTATGTGCCTTGTTTGCTGCTCAGTCAGCCATTTCATATTAATTTTCTGATTGCTCAGCTTGTAAATAAACTCAGTTTAAAGTTACCTGACTGGTTTGAAAGGCGACCTTCCCATTCTCTGTTAAATAGATGCAATATCAAGGTAAGTCATCTTAGTATTTACATTTATTGCTTATGTTCTGAGCTCTAGGTGTTGGCCCCTAAGGCAGATTACATTCAAAATCCAGTTTAACTCTTCCAATCGGACTCAGAACATAATAATATATATATATATATATATATATATATATATATATATATATATATATATATATATATATATATATATATATATATATATATATATATATATATATATATATATACAATCTATAAAATGTTTTTTGTTAAAACAGAATTCATTCTAATAAAGGTTGTCCATAAAAACCTCAAAGAGGGTAGATTTTGCAGTATTATATTTTGGGAATATCAGTTTCTCTTGACTGATAGTTGAGGGAAATAGTTTTTCTGGAATTTAATGCTGTAAAATCTACTCTGGTGTTTTTTATGGCAACCTTTACATATATATATATATATATATATATATATATATATATATATATATATATATATATATATATATATATATATATATATATATATATATATTTATATTATATATATATACAGTTGGACAAAGGGTTGGTTACGTTAATGCAATATGTATTAAAATAGCCTTGAAAGAACACTCACCATGGACAGCCATAAACACAATAAAAACATATAAACAGATAGAATCACATATAAGATTAGTGGTGGGTCGCCAATTGAAAGTTCTAATCAATACAAGATTCTATTTTATTGCACACAGGTTATGGCATTGCAAATAATAAAGTACTGATTCAACTTTCAAGAAAGAAAATCAACGATAAAATTTAACAGCACAAAAAATTACCGATTCTACTTTCAATAAGAAAATCGATTATAAAATTTATCAGCACAACGGAGAGCCAGGGGCTCATGGAATACAAATTGTGGTTCCTTAGGAATCCAACTACATTCACATATTGCTTGCAACACAGCAACGTTGATCAGCCTGCCGCAATAGGGCAGAATCCTCCAGGCAAGATGGATGTCCTGGAAAACGAGGGTGAATGATATAACACTTGTCTGGAAACAGAATAATCCCAGATAAAGCTTCGTGGAAATGTGGGTTCTCTCAAAGCAATTATAAGCACATGGGAGGGGTAACTTAAGGGTTCACTACGATCAAGGGAAGATTAATTCACGAAATTAATTCACACAGGGAAGCACTGGAACACTGGTAACAGAATATCAAAGAGTGTTTACTGGGAGAGAAATTATGAAATGAAGTGAGAGATTCGGCGGAAGGAATAGAGAACTGGTAAAACTCGAATGCCAACAGACACACAGCATGGGTTGCCTTGCAATATACACCTTGCAATAATGGCTGGATCATCTGCAACGTCTTCCTTTAGACCTCACATAGCCGCTTGTGTCTATGCTTCTTGTGGGAAATGGTATCTAGTTCACAGAAAGAGAATCTTGGCAAAAGGGTGGGCTGGACAGATGTGAGACGAGTCTACTGAATGACAGCAACACTTCTCTGCTGAGACTAAAAGACAAACTGAGCGCAGGCACGGGACCTGGCAGGCTTATATTACTACCGATTTCACCTTAGGATAGACAACGTTTCCTTCTAGCACGCGGTCATCAGCTGACATCTGTAAGGAACATTTGAGAACCCAGCTCAAAGATCACACAGCAGGAGTTTAATTCAAAAAGGGATTAGTGGTAGGGGACGAAGTTACTAGTGCCCTAAGTATTTCCCATAGGGTCTTTCAGACTGCTACCTGAGTGTCCCTCCGAGCTGACGCCTCTAAAAAATCCATGCTCACTCTTCTATCAGTGGGGGCTGGTTGCCTACCCCTTAAAGCACAGGACTCTGACCCCTACAATGAGTTAGCAAAGAGACAATGGCGGCGGATATCCGTAAATATATATATATATATATATATATATATATATATATATATATATATATATATATATATATATATATATATATATACACATACTGTATATATATGTGTGTCTGTGTATGCAACTGCAAGACAAAGAAAAGACTGAACTTCTCGAATTCTTCACACGTAGAGAAGTCAGGTTGATACCTTGATCTCATTCTGATACTCAGGATACGTGCTCGAATCCTGCTCCTGACGTCAGAATTATTTCATATTCTTCGATTTGTACCTGAGGTTTTGTAGTAACAAGCGTATCCAAAAGGTGTGAAGACTTTGAGAAGTTAAGAAGGCATTATGGTTCTTACAATTACATAAGCATCTGGTAAAAAGTTATATATATATATATATATATGTGTGTGTGTGTGTGTGTGTGTGCGTATATATGTATATATATGGTTTTTTGCTCATACCAGTGCCTCATATTAAACTATAGAGAACCCCAGGTATGCTAGGTAACTACTGTTGTTTTACGAGAAGCTTGCTGAGCACCTTCCAGTTTATTTTGTAGTCACTGATTCAGATTCCACGCCCTTGTTGCAGGATGGTTAGTTTTATATACTTATTGAATCTCAATAGCTTGTTTGTATGTGAAGGAAGTAAATAGGAATTCGTTGGTACGTGCATAATTACATGAAGGATATTCCAGCAGCGATGTGGGAAACATTGGGAAAATTTCGTCAAAGAATGAGCGACTATATACGAGTGGAATCTTTAGTAACTTGAGTACTGCATTGCAAGCAAGACAAACTTAATTGATCAAAACTATATTTACCGTTTGAGAACTGTTTTCACTGGAAAAAGCATACGGTACCGATAGTTGAGGAAAGTCCGTAAATGAAAAGTCATGAATATACTTACAGTATATGAGTATTTATATTATGGAATAAGACTTTACGGTATGAAATTATTTAGTAATCCCCTTATTTGATAAGCTACCAAGTAGTTATGAGTTTCCATTGTAAAACCAAAATCTCGGATGAAAATGTGACCATTGTGGTTGGATAACAATGAAAGATAAGGAAGAACCCCGTATGTTATGTAACAAGTGTTATGTGTGGTCTGGCAAGAGAAAATGAATCCTTTTTGAAGAAGAGTGATGTAACCCTCCGTTCCAAGTGTGCTGAAGAGGTTTCTGAAACTTGGGATTGTTGATTCTATCTGGGTGAAATATTTGCGTTGACCTAACCTCTTGCCATTTGCATAGAACGCTGAACGAGTCTGCAGAATCCATTTTGATATAGTTTTTCGTGCTATACGCTTGTTTCTCAAACCCTGTCATTACGTACATGTTAAAACTCCCGATGCTAGTCTTTTGATTTTCACAAATTTGTCACAGCAATTTTTTACAAAGAACATCAAAATGCGACGGACCATTCCCAGTCTCTACAACTCGCTGACTTGTCTTGTAAAAAAAAAAAATGCTACCTTCCCAAGGCCCTAGATGTTTCACAACCTTCAGATCCACTCACCAACCAGTTCTCTCGAACCTTTCAAATATAAAGACCATAACAGCAACAGTTATACTTGGGCTTTTTTTTTTTTATATATGTGTATATATGTAACTGTTTAATTGGTCAAGACCTTCAACAAGAATGCTTAAAGAGAGTAGCCAAAGAAAAGTTCAAATGGAATCATTCGCTCGTTGGCTTTGGATAAAGCTGGTCTTAATCCAGCACGAGAGAGAGAGAGAGAGAGAGAGAGAGAGAGAGAGAGAGAGAGAGAGAGAGAGAGAGAGAGAGAGAGAGAGAGAGAAGATAATGTACGAAAAGACACTACGCCGATGAAATGTACAGATAACAGACAGAAAATGACCAGGAGAAGAAGGGGCACTGGCCAATGGGAAGTCTTCCCTTTTTTTTTTTTTTAAGTCAGAAAAGACCGCCTGTGTCTGTCAGTCTGTTCGCCTGTCGTCTTCATTGTCATTGTGGCCAATTTTAAGGTTGCTTCAATCAAGGGCAATCAAATGTATTCAGCATTCATGAAGGGTTATTCTGCAATATCTCCACCTTAACCATCACAAGGAGAGAAGCTGCTCTTCTGCATCTTAGTCCTTCATTCAGAAAGCCTTAAATATATATATATATATATATATATATATATATATATATATATATATATATATATATATATATATTTATATTTTTATATAAATATAAATATATATACATACATATGTATATATATATATATATATATATATATATATATATATATATATATATATATATATATATGTGTGTGTGTGTGTGTGTGTGTATATATATATATATATATATATATATATATATATATATATATATATATATATATATATATATATATAGTATATATACATATATAATCATATATATATATATATATATATATATATATATGATTATTTATTTATTTGTTTATTTATATGCAGGTATGTATGTATAATGTTTCATATGTTTTTTGTTTCTCGACTACTTTATTCAAAATAAACATCTGTTACTGCTGCCTGTCTTCGTTGGGTGAGTCGGTAGAGCTGTGGACTGGCACTCACTAGGCCGGAGTTCGATTCCCCGGCCGGCTGATGAAGAGTTAGGGGAATTTATTTCTGGTGATAGAAATTCATTTCTCGCTATAATTTGGTTCGGATTCCACAATAAGCTGTAGGCCCCGTTGCTAAGCAACCAATTGGTTCTTAGCCACGTAAAATAAGCTGTTCAATTGAATGCTGACTTGCAATGTCACTTAGAAAAGTGCAACGCAAATTAAAAACAATGATCAGTCAGATTTTTTTACATTTTGAAAAGTTCAGTTCCTCTAAAGCCTCGAAAGTAACTGTTGCATTGAAGGTTCTTTCATATAGATAAAAGCGTTTTTATTTTTATAAATCTTATCTCTGTTTGGGCCTTATAAATACAATTTTGCTTTTGTGTACATTTATATGTACAAATATATGTTTTTATGAATTTGTGTATTCACTTTTAATTCCGTTCGTATATTACACAATCAGTTTTTTTAACCATGTCATTTGCAAACATCGTAGTTTCCTGGACGATAACTATCATTTTCCACACTTTTTTATGCATTGTGTATTTCAACTGGACTAAGAATGCTACCAAACATCTTTTCTATTCTGAAGGATCATCTAGCTGTTGCATACATAGCTTCAAGTTCAAGTTGTTTACATACATATGTTATACATACACACATACATACAAATAATGAGTACATGGATATGCACGATTGCTTATGAGAAAAAAATGTGAAAAGCGTCAACTTATTCTGGATTCAAGCGAAGATGAGTTTAATTTCAAAGAATACTACCTTGTAATAAGGTCATTAGCTTCTACAAGTGACACCACTCTTGCACCTCGAACCTTCTCTTCGTCTCTTGGTCTTGATCCTTGCGTAAACGAAAGAAAACAAAGCCTTAACAAGGATAAATCACTATGGTCGGGGAAGAATATGTCTTCATTTAGAACAGCCTTGTTGTTTTCATCATGGCAAATTACATTTGCATATTCTTAAATATTATGCCTAAGTATTATACTTGAGGCAATAGCTTCGTAGAGAGTTTGTAAATATCGATGACCTTTCAAAGTATCTGCGATAACAACCATCATCTCTCGAGCAGCAACTGGCATCCCTCTTTTCCATTCGAAGACATATCTAAAACTGTCTTCAATCTCCTTTATGAAATCGTCTCTCATTTGTCAAACATGACAGTTCTTCGCCTTTTATTATTTCTTATTCATCTTACTCCCTCGAAATCGTCTTTCATTTGTCAATTCTTCTTCTTCTTCGTTTAACGTGCTTTTTCCCATTTTTCATATGGGGTAAGCACGATGCCTTCTTTTGAAGGACTTTGATTTGGCGTTGGGGTAGGCCGTAGCCTCAATCGGCCGTCCTGCCTGACATCGCTTAGACCCTGGTAGCACATGTGTATATGTATCTTACCAAATCCCCAGCTCCCTTTCTCCCAGCAGCGAGGAAACTTGAGCAGTTAGGCCGACAGTTCGTGACGTGTGAGGTGTCTGTTATGTTTTTTAGAAGATGTTGGAGTGGCTTTGTTTGTGTGTGTATTAGTCTGTAACATCCATTTGCTTTCAGCAAACCTATCTGTTGATTACATACATAGTCCCAGGGTGTCTACACGGATAGCAAAGTGTCCGCCTCTCTGATCGGTCGGCTGCGGATTTGAATCCTCGCCACAGACTTCTATGAAGTCCGAGGCTGCTGCTCTACCGAGCCATCGAGGCTCGTCTTTCATTTGTCAGTGCCTTTTATTATTTCTTACTCATCTCATTCCCTCTATTGTTTATTTGAATTGTTTACCTAGAAATGTAGGCCTCATCTATGTTTATATCTCTTTAGAAAACGTTTCCGTAATCAACTCATCTTTAATAGCCTAGACCAGTCTCATCTATACGATCTCCCGTATATCACTCGTGTTTTTTTTTTTTTACTCCGTCTCGGAAATCAGTCGGATTTTCAGTCACTTTAGAAATGTCCTACCAGCCAAGCTATGTGATGCTATGGTTTTCTGAGTCTTCGACTTATTCTCCTACTTTCACTTTAATTAACAATTAAAGCTAATGAACGAAGCAGATGCAAAGTTGGTGTTGATGAAGCCATGTCACGTGAACAGGCAGTAAACGGTGGGGTGCAGCAGCAGAATGTGTCACCCTTTTCATCTGCTTCGCAATGGAAAAGATTTTTGCAGATGAAAGAAAAGATGGGACCTACAATAAATGTTGTAAAACTAGAGGTAATAAGGACATAGTATCCAGAACGGGATGAAATAACAATAGACAGAGAAAGAATTTCAAAATTTTGGAACAGTTAAATCCAGTTTCAAAACTTGTGAGTTGGAATTTAGTGCAAGACTGAAAGAGTCGAGACAAATAACCAACCGGCAAGCTGAAAAAAGATTTGGACATCAAATAGACTGAAATTAAATTCAAACGTAAGATTGTACATTAGTATAGTCCTATCTCTTTCACTATACGGCCATGAATCATGGTATGACAATGATACTATATCTAAAATCTTCCGTCGATTTCAGGATAAAACTTCAATGAAAATATTAGGAATAGATGGCAGGATAGGGTAAGGCTTCATTCCACAGGAAAAATGACAGTTCTGTATGTAGGTGATTCAATGATGAAGGTAAATGGAGACAGTTTGACAATGTCCTTCACACCTCCTTAGGAGAATAGTGAATGGCTGTATTAGCTGGGATTTTGTATGCACCACAAGAGTTGGAAGACCAAGTCCTACTTAGATGAAACTATTAGAGATGACAGATAAATTACAAGAAAGAAATTAGTGGCAGAATTTCAGAGGCCCCTTGCGTTATACAACGTTACAAGTTAAATTTATAGTCAGGGTGAAGCAATTTAGTTATATTGTGTTGAAATCTACAGGGACTATGTTAGCCTAACAAGGGAATTGGACATTTGTTAGTCAGTCAACTTAGGTGAGTCGCAGCTAGAGTGGAAAGAGGCATGCAAAAGCAAGCTGATCCCAACATACTTTAATAATTTGAAAGGTAGTAACTTTTTATAGTCTCCCGTTTTATGGGGAAAATAAATATAGATGAAAAATATGTATACAAGTATATTTTGTATATGTATTATTTGGAAGGGTTAGGAAGGAAAAAGAGAGGGGCAATAGGTTAGTAGGCATGGAAGAGGTATTGGAAAAGGAAGGATCTTAATGTCCGTGGCTTTACTATGGTACTTGGCGGTGCAATTTGCGCAAGGAGTTTGAAGTGCAGCTGATGTCCTGTCTATGTAGGTGTAGAAAGCAGCTAATGTTGTAGGAGTTTTCAGCAGTTAATTTTTGAAAGTGGCAATATATATATATATTTATATATATATATATATATATATATATATATATATATATATATATATATATATATATATATATATATATATACACATACATACATACATACATACATACGTACATACATACATACATACATACATACATACATACATACATACATACATACATACATACATACATACAGTACATATATATAAGGGTTAAAGATATGTGAGTGAAAGAAAACGAACCCTGAGTGGGATTTGTAGAGGCCGATATTGGCAGATGATTCTCTGCTAGACGGTGACATTGAAAAAAGCTGAAAGTCAGCTGCAAGAGTTTAGAAGTGATTACAAAGGGAAAAATGTTTAGCATAAATGTTAACGAGAATAATGTTTCAAGGGTATCTGAAAGCCTACGCTGAAGTATAGGCTTCTTAACGTTTTTGTGAACACTAAAAAATCATGCCAATCACTGCCACCAGATTTGTACTGATCAGGACACCAGTTTGACATCAGACAGCGTGGTAGAGTAAGCTCCTATGGCAGTAATGGCCTAGGTTTTTAAAACAATTGGTGTGATTAAAACACTTAGTGAAAAGTAAAACAAAGTTTATTCACAACACAGAAAATTATGATATTAACTTTGGTCGATTATAACTCATCGCTGGAGTTTGGCAAGGGTATTTTTCTTAGAACGGTTTTTCACTTGCAGCTAATGCTGAAATACGTACCTTTGACATGAAACGCTGTATTGTCTTTTTTGCCTGAGTCGACTGAGGAATGGATGTCAGGTATTTTTTGTCTTCTGTTTGTCTGCTCTCCACTTTTTCGCTCCTTGGTTGATATATAAATAGATAAATAATATACATACATATATATATGTGTGTGTGTGTGTGTGTGTACGTGTATATATATATATATATATATATATATATATATATATATATATATATATATATATATATATATATATTTACGGGGTGTGATCATAAAGTATCAGGACTGTTTTGCTATAGTAAAGGAGCTAAAATACACAGAATGAGGCCACTTGGCACAGATTGACCTTGACCCCGAATGTGCATGATCACTAAGTTTTTAGCATCCTAGCTCACTTCCGCTCTTTACAGCAGTGCTTGGGAGGAATGTGTGTAGTGTGTGGTCGTCTTGTTGACTATGATGGAGAAAGTTGAGCAGAGAATCTGCATCAAGTTTTGCCCAAAGTTTGGCGATACCTGCCCACACACTTACACAAAGTTGCAAAAAGTGTATTGGGTGGTTTTTAGACATCGTTTTCTTCGACTACAAGGGAATTGTTCATCGTGAGTGTGCTCCACCTGGTCAGGCAGTAAACAAGGAGTACTACTGTGATATGTTGCGGCATTTGCCGGATGCTATTCGTCGGAAAAGGCCAGAATTACATGCGTCTGGTGACTGGCAATTGCACCATGGCAACGCACTTGCCCATTCAGCGCAGCTTGTGCCGCAGTTTTTGGCCAAGCACAACATCCCCCAGGTCTGACAGCCACCGTCTTCCCCTTGTGACTTTTTCCTCTTTCCAAAAATCAAATCCCACTTGAAAGGAAGAAGATTTCAGGACATCGAGGAGATCCAAGTGAATGCAAAGAGGCAGCTGCTGGTTATCCCAGAAAAAGAGTTCAAGGAATGCTTCCATCAATGGAAGCATCTCGGCATAAAATGTGTGGCTTCCAAAAGGGACTACTTCGAAGGAAATTAAATGCTAAAATGGTATGTGTCGTAGTTTTCTTTTTATAGCACCAGTCTTGATACTTTATTATCACACCTCATATATAATATATAATTGCTCTCAGATCTCGATGTTTCTGGTATATTCCTGCATTACCTCAAGTCAACTCCTGGTCAACTCAACTAGTCCAGACATAAGAATACACAGCTTACGCAAAACCTCGAATAAAATTGTAACTAACATGCTCTAAATATAAATAAAGATAAAAAAATTTCACTAATATTTCCTCAACAATTGTTTCTTCAAATTAAACTTAAGTGTAAAATTGATATATATCAACATAAGAAAGGATTAGATCATTTATCTATTCTCCAAACTGCAATAGGGGAAGGTGCAAGGGGAACAATACAACAGCAAAAATTAAAATTTCATAGTTTATATTTTGACGACGTGTACGGTACGTGTATCTGGGAATAAATGATGGTGTGGGTTGAGGAAGAGCTGAATCACAGTTGAGGAGCAGCAAGAGAGCCAGCAGTGGGAACAAAAGATTGGGAGGCTGAGGATGTGTGAAAGGATTATAAGGATTATTATTCCTCACACCGTTGGGCTGTGGAACAGCCTCCCTGAGGATGCCGTCCAAATGGAACTTCAGAAGTTCAAGCAAAGGTGCAATGCATTACTACCCTAATACAATTCTCCTTGTACTTTAATAATTCACTTACGTTTGTATTTACTTACTTGCTAATCTGTTCATTTATCTGTTTATCTAATAACTGATCTCCTATTTCGGTCTTTCCCATTCTCTTCTATTCTTTCGAATGAACACCATAATATTCTTTGGAAGCTTGAATTTCAAGTCCATGGCGCCTGTGGGCTTCGTCCATATGGATCCGGGCCATCATCTGAATAATAATAATAATAATAATAATAATAATAATAATAATAATAATAATAATAATAATAATAAGCCGCTCTCCTTTATGGAGGTGAAGTGAATATACTGAATGTTAAAGATGGAAATAAAGATGAAGTCTCGAGATAAACTGTTTAGCATATGTAGAGGGAGGAGGATTTAAAGAGTTGGAAATGTGAAAATACTGAATTGGTAAAACGTTAAACATTAGTGAAAGGTGGATTAAAGTGCTTCGAGGTGGTTTAATCATGTAGAAAGAATGGACGACGATAGGATACTAAAATAAGTTTAATTCACAGCGTAGGAAGGAAGGAGGAGCAGAAGACTGAGATGAAATGGTGTAGAGGTGACAGGAGGAACATTAACATCCGGGAAGAACGATCGAAGGCGCTACTGATGAGCACAGTTGTACAAAGTGGCTAATGTAGAGGTTTTTCTGCATAGTATTTTCATCTGAGATTCAACCGTTCAAGTACAAATGTCTTATTATCTGCCGTGTTCTTTTTTTACTGGCGCCATCCCTGTTAAGGGATATGGCTTCAAGTCGAATAAGTAATATATATATATATATATATATATATATATATATATATATATATATATATATATATATATATATATATATATATATATATATATATACACATATATATATATATATATATTATATATATAATATCATATATATATAAATATATATATACAGTATATGTATTTATAGTTTATATGTACATAAATATTGATATATGTGTGTGTGTGTGTGTTAAAATTTAAGCGCGTGTTTTTTGTAGTGTTGCAACATGACACCTTGGCTTATTTGGCGTACAGCCAACCAAAACTATGTAACATGTATTCGTTGTTTTCAAACCTCCCGTTTTATATTACTTTCTGTAAAAGTCAATATTATAAATGCGACTTCAGTTAAAACGTCAATGATAGCTGTTTAAGTTTTTGTAATTGTGGAGTTCGGAAATGAGAGAGAGAGAGAGAGAGAGAGAGAGAGAGAGAGAGAGAGAGAGAGAGAGAGAGAGAGAGACACCTTAATTTTTGGGCAACGGGATGAAATATGAAAAATCCTAGAATGGTCGTAAGCTGCATCAGTTATGTCATTTAGCGAATTATTAAGCAAGTTGAGGGTATTATTACTCAGACATTTTGGAATTGCAAAACACGAAATTGCACAAATGTCTGCTGTAAACTTTTCTTTTTGATAGACATATCTCACTAAAGAACAAAAGGTCAGTTGTTGTTGGCACAGAAGGGAAAGATAATCTATAGACAGACACGTATATATATATATATATATATATATATATATATATATATATATATATATATATATATATATATGTGTGTGTGTGTGTGTGTGTGTGTGTGTGTGTGTGTGTGTGTGTGTGTAGAGATATATATATACATACATACTATATATATATGTATGTATATGTGTATAAATATATTCAACAATGAGCACTTTCACCCAATAGAAAGTGGATGTATAAAAATAAACAGGCTTAGCAGTTGCTGCTACACCCAGCTTTGAACCCTTGAGTCATGGCCGAGCCGACTGGGCAAAACCAGATGCGGTTAATCCTCATGTGCAGGAACATCCATAAAAAGACTGTTGCTAATAATTGGCCCTCGTGGCCCCAGAAGCCCTGACTTCACCCTCTTCAGCGCTGGAGAAAGAGAGTCTGGTTGCAAAACAGAAACGTTAGAGGGATTTTATTGGAATATATATACCACTCCCCCGTTGCGTATGACGCCTCTTGTCCATTTTTTTCCCGTGTGTTTTTGTTGCCGTTTTTGAAGATTCATTCTAAATTCTAAAATGTTTTCAGCCACATGTAAGAATAATTGCGGCACCATATTTTTTTCTGCTTTTGAAGAAATGAAATAAGAGTTTTCTGTTCCGAAAGTTTTCTGTCTTTCATTATTTTACGGCTTTACGATGTTTCTTAGACATTTACACATGTCCCAGGGTTTTGCCATTTGGAATTTTTAAGTAAATACCTGCCGTGTCTTTCATAGTTAATTCTTTATTTCTTATCGTGATATTGATGATGTGTGCAAAATTTTCATACAAATGCGCATACATATACTATACAAACAAATATTCCTTTGACTAGCCACATCATTTTTGTTCTTTCATCTCTATTCATCACCATTTTTGTGAATCACCTCACCATCGCTCTTAACACTCCACTTAACGATACTGAATAGTCATGGAACTACACCAAATTTTTCTCTGCAAGTATTTACCATTGAAACCTCCTTTTTCCTTTATAGCATTTGTTAGATTTGTCACGTATTTTATTAATATACTGCAACAATTTTTCATTCAGTTTGTCTCTTATTTCCTTCGTATCCTTTTGTATGATGATTGCTGATACAGAATAGTCCACTTAGGAAATTTTGGCTGTCAAGCCGAGCAATGGGCTACTTTTGGTCAGTCAGCACATATCACAGTGAAAGGAGGGAGTCGGAGTGCCTGGAAAACAAGAGAAAGCGCTCCAGAAAATAAAGGAGACCAGGTATAAGGATCTACTGGTAGAACTGGGAGAATACTCCACAGAAAACTCAGTTACACCTAAAAAAATAGTTAGAGAGGTTGGAAAGCAAGATCGATCAAAGGTAGCAGGAATGAAAGTAAAGTAAAAATCTAAAATGTGGGTGCAGCTGAGGGCCGAAGGTCCACTGAAAACACCTCAAGAATGCCTACAGTGCGCGACGTGAGGTGCAGTGATGGCACTATACCTGCCAAGTGGGAATGATGATTCTATTTGTCCCGCAACTACTCTTCAAATAACCTTCCTTTTCCTCCCACCAGTGATTATTGTCACTTCTTCTTCTTAGCCTTTTATACTCACAAACTCTTCTTACTGATTCTGTGACAAACCCTCAGATTGCACAAATCCACATTTACAGTATTCCTTCCATTTCATTGCCTGTGCCTTTATCCCATTTTTTGACCCGTCTTTTCCAAATGGTTATCAAAACACTCTTCTCTTTTAATCATTCTTACCCCCTTCTTCAACCATGAACTCCAGAATGTTTATCTTGTCCCATATTTCTCACCATCACATCTATCAACTTAATCTTCCGTCTAGTCTGTACTAACATATAATGTAACGAACGCTTCCCCACTATTTTCTCTTTCCTAAGTCCTGTTGAAAGAATACATGTCCAATTATCATATCACCTTCCAAACACATTTGAACCAGGTTATCTCCTCCCTCATTCACCTGATAACCTATTAACTATATCCCAAATTTCTTTTAAAATCACATAGTTCATCCGCCGCTTCTCATACACAAAACCTGGCCAGATGATCCCAATAACTCTCACTTTCACTTCCAACCTTTGTTTTTATTTTGTTACTGAATGCACTTTTTATCAAAACTTTTCTGCTACTACACGCAGTTTTATCAAAACATTCCTTAGACTAAATCATTGTTTTTTAACCCATGCCCACAGTTACCTTGAAAGTGCTACATCTTCATAGCTCTGTATTCCTTAGCCACTTCAGTCACTGGATGTATATATGACTATTAGTAAGATATGCAAGAAAAGGAACATGCTTGCAAGTAAAACATTCAGAAAATCATGTTAAGATTGAATTCGTGCTCTACCACCTTGACATGTAAGCAGGAAGGTAGTTCTAGAATTAAACCGCCTGTCTTTACTTGCCATAACCAGCCTCTACGACTCTCTTCTTCTCTGGATGCGGTTATCTTTGAATGTGCAAAACAAGCGCATTGCGTCTCCTAAAAGAGAGAAGTTTTCCCCTACTAACAACGGGAGACGGTGGTTGGGGATACTGTGGGGGCGTTCGCTTCCTTTTACTCATTTTAATCTGATTCACACAGAAGAACAGTCGGGATTCGTTATATCAGTGCAACGAGTGTTAATTGTCTCTATTGAAAGTAGTGGTTGGGATAAATGATAATGATGTCTGAATTTTATTATTATTTTATTATTATTATTATTATTATTATTATTATTATTATTATTATTTAATTACAAACAAACAAGCTCCCTGTTAGAAAGACATAATAGATGTCATCTTAACCGATAGTCAGTTGCTGTAGGTAATATATTTTGTTCCCCAAGGCAACAACTCTACAGTATTTACTTTGTGAATATTATTATTAGTAGGTTTTAGAATATATTTCCAGTCTAGTTTCCAAACGTAGCAAGGAGTATTGCTGCAAGAGAAAACCTTATTTAACTCATATATTAATGACACAAGAGAGTGTGTTAATTTCATTAAAGAAGTGAACCTCTGCGGATTAGGCTAGTTCTAGAGATCTTTTGCGTCTTTGTATTTAATTTTTTTATTTGCAGCTATCTGTGGGTGGCAGCTTTTGAAAATGTATTTCGAAACTCACTGATCTGAGAGAGTAGTAAGAACGCAGTTAATTGTGAACAGCTACATTAGTTGTGTTCTTAGTGGCTTTCGTTATGTATATGGAAATGTGTAGAAGAACGTAGAGTTCAATGCAGATTTCATTGGCTAAGTCTGCCTTCATGTCAGAAATAAAAGAGGTTATTGCAAACAAGAGTAATCAGCTGAAGAGACAGCAGTAAGTGAGCGTACATCAACATCATCACAAGACACTCTTTTTTACGTCAAAATTGCCGTGAAGGCTTAGACATGAAATGAACTCTCTTCACTCTCCTCTGTCCTGTGCACTTTCTGCACGAATCCCTGTCCTCTTTTTCCGTTATTTCCTGGACCTTCCAATAGGCCTTTGTGAACGTATATGTATACTTGTATGTTAAATTGTTCACAAGTGCGCTATGTATTATTTTGGCTTCTTTGTTTAGTTAGTAAAGATTTCTGTCTTTCATTCAGTCAACCAGAAATGTGATATGCCAACACAAATCACCCCTGTTAACTTGTGTTATGTTTAAGTGAAGGACGGTGATACCATTACACTACTAGATCATAACACACTCATTTGGCTGACTTGAATTTGTCATGCTGACGTCACTCTCCCTCTTCGCTATAGACCAAAGAGGTTGGAAGCTCCTACACTGTTCATACTAGACATAATGAAAAGCACCCAGGTTTTCTAAGGCACAACAGATTAATTCCGTATTTTGTGTTTCGCAGTTGTAATTCTTGATTGCTGTGATTTACCTGTCATAAGCTGTTGGTATTTTCCGTTGCTTGAAGTTTTGTTATACAATTTATTCAAGTAGGGATCTGCTTTTTTAAGCTGTCAAATTGTTCCCGATATTAAACTTTTCCTTTTCGCATACTTTTACTGTCCTGGGTATCTAATTGTTGACCTGCCTACCAAGTGTCCTTCACATCTGACTACCCAGTAATGTTAAAGCTTTTAAAAACTATAACTTTAATTTTTGTGAAGATGAATATTTCTCACTTCATATATTTCATCTGAGGATGATCTGGATTCAGCTTAAGTTGCGGATCCGAGATTCAAGGTCAGTGTAATACTCTCTTTCTAGAGAGAGAGAGAGTATTACACTGACCTTGAATCTGGGATCCGCAACTTAAGCTGCGAGCGCGCGCGCGTGTGCGAGTGAGAGAGAGAAAGAGAGTATTACACTGACCTTGAATCTCGGATCCGCAACTTAAGCTGAATCCAGACCATCCTCAGATGAAATATATGAAGTGAGAAATATTCATCTTCACAAAAATTAAAGTTATAGCGTGAGTGCTTACGCGCACGCGCGTGTGTATGTGTGTGTGAGAAAGAGAGAGAGTGTGTGTGTACATAATGAGAAGCAAATAAGTTAAGCAATACACTAATAACTCCACTGAACCAAGAACACCACAATGGATAACATACAGCGATGCGATGGAGTACTGCTTGGCCCTGTTTGACATCTGAAAGAAGGGAAGCAGCAGACTTACAGCACTTACAGTATAGTTCATCATAAAAGCAGTCATGATAGAAACTAAGAATCTACCGAAAAGAAAGACTGAGAGGAATGGAATGCGAATTATGAGGAGAGAAACAAGATGTGTTAAGAAATGTAGTGACTTTAGCAGAACGGATTCCTATTGGAACTTTGACCACTAACAGCGACCTTAACCTTGACTTTCCTCGACACACAGGCTTCATTACTAGACAGTACAAACTTGATGGCTAAGGGTACGTTTGTATTTGACCCATGACCTCTAAGTATACATACAGACACACACATATATATTTATATATAAAGACAAAATCCACGAAGGAAAGAGAAACAGTGGCGTGCTGCTAGGCCTTTCGATTTATGGTCCTTTACTTATTCTCCTAAGTAAAGGATTATAAGTCGAGAGGCCTAGCAGCACTCCATCGTTTCTTTTTCTTTTTCCTTTATTTATATATTCATCGTTTATTTTTATATATTCATCACGTTCCATATTTTCAAGATTCAGTTATATATATATATATATATATATATATATATATATATATATATATATATATATTATGTATGTTTGTGTGTCAAAGTACGTATGTACATATGTGTATGTATGTATGTACATAGCCACAATAGATAAAAATGAAAAACTTGATCGGAGCTAGTATTTCGTCTATCTGACTTCGTCAGACCCACGAGGAAATTATGGGGACAGATGCATCGTTTTATACAGAATAAGAGAGCACCCTATGTGGTCAGTTTCTTGATGACCTCATATAAGTTGCGTTTAATAAAAGAGAATAATAGAGGATCGATGCAAAGCAGACCAGCGCATATATATGAATGCCACAGTGAATGTAACGGGTTTGCCGAGGTGCTGCTGCATATTCTACGTAAGTTTGGGAAGCTGGTGACATCATGGAAATTTTCTGAGCAAGGTTTCCATTTCCGATTTAGAGGCGGAAGTAGAGAACTCAGCTTAAAATTTAATGCACAATGGTTTATATATATATATATATATATATATATATATATATATATATATATATATATATATATATATATATATATATATATATATATATATATATATATATATAATAATTATATATATATATATATATATATATATATATATATATATATATATATAAACTTTATCACATACACAATTGTTCTGTGCAAGAATTACTAAAGGAACTCATTAGTAGAATTTTCATTTTAACTGGATGGTATCTAACTTCTTCTGAATAAAAACTCCATTAGATACCATCCAGTTTGAATGAGGTCCTTTTAGTAATATATATATATATATATATATATATATATATATATATATATATATATATATATATATATATATATATATATATTACCAGCTTGCAGCATCACATATTCTACAACATGCATAATTTTCACCTTATATATTTGTAGTCACTACAGTCAGTTTGCGCTCTGGATTATTCAGTACATCCCCAAAATCCTCCACAGTGCTTTTCTATCAATTCTGTCACAAAATTCATCTAGTTTTGTTCATCCTATTCATTCAAAACACCCTCAGCTTTGTTTGAAACTACAATGTTCTTCCATCAATCCCTCTGTAATCCATCTTACTTTGTCAATCAGAATCCTGAGATCCCCCTTCCCTATTATCCATTTCAGGGACCGCGAGTCATCGTTTTTCTCAAATATCTTTCGAACTAATTATTTGATGGAAATAGTACTTTGACAGTGTACAAAACATTTCCCGCTAATTTTTGGTAATATAATGCATTGCCAAATGGTTTTAGTTAAGGCGTTTAATCTTGACTTGCATGGTGTTGCCAAGCATCGCCAAACTATGCATTCAAACGTCCTTTATCCCTATCCCTCCCTCAACTCACTTTCCTGGCCTCCCATCTCCGCCCCCCTCCTTTCCTGTCTATGGGGGATAGCGGACGTTCGATTGCGTAGATTAATCCTGCTGACCCATGTGACCTTGCCTTTGAAAGTCAAGAGTAAACTCCTCAACTTACACCATTTAACAATGCACTATATTTTACCAAAAATTAGCAGGAGGTGTCTTGTACACTGTCAAAGCACCATTTCGATCAAATAATTAGTTTGAAAGATATTTGAGAAAAACGATGGCTCGCGGTCTCTGGAATGGATAGTAGTACACTAAGTAATGTTAAACCCTATAATTCTTACAGTCACCTGTATTACCTTTATATTTTTACGGTGGAACAATTATTCCATTCATCCATTGATCTAGACATACCTTCTAAACCTGGTCAGTCACTCAGTCACAATATCAGCATAATACAGCGGCATGTCACTTGTAATCCCATCAACACCTAATGTCTATTCATAATCTAATGCTTAATTGCTCTCCTTGCATCTTGAACAGTCACATCAACTCTCATTCTCAAACTCACGTAATTCCTATCACAATTGCATCACTCAGCTCCTCCTGTCTTCTGTATATAACATTAAGCAAGCTTTCAAAATACTTATTCCATCGACCTAGAAACGCATTCGCTTCACACCCATACACGCTTGCAGATTTCTGAGGCTGGGGCATTGTCTAGAAATAGGTTACAACTGCCTAAGGCTGCACCTCCCCCTGACCTCTGGGTCAAATGTAACCCTTTTATATCCAAAGAAACAAAATTTATTTCGCCCTCAGAGTATTCCCAGAACATGGCACACATTCTTAATTTATTCACTCTCTTCTTGCAGTGAATTCTAGGGGAGGTCCTCACACGTGGATTTTCACATTCCTTTGGACTCCCTCGCTTCGCATAACCTTACCTAGAAAGTGGCTATATCTTAATTATGAGAAAAACAAGGCACCAGATTGTGATTTAGGTTGAACCAGATAGCAATTGCTTCAAAATAACAGTAAGTCTCTCTGCCTTACAGTTTACGAAACAGGCGGAATAAGAGAAAGTAAAAGGAAATTATGCAATAAGCTAATACCAAAGTAAAACGGAATATACAGTATTATGAAGTTGGAAAAACAATAACATGATCTGAATTATTGACAACCATAGAAATGAATGCTTATACAAATGGAAATTTATCTTATCAACATAGAAAATCAAAGCCAAAACTTTTACGGGGTGCTTAATACACAGACACCACACATGCAATAACAAAAAGAGAGAAAGAAAGAGAAAGTACAGAACATTTTCTCAGGAATATAGAAATATCAAATGTCTGGAATATTGAAATTAGCCTAGGCAGGCACACTCACGTCTTCAGACACTCATAATTATGTAACAACTTGCGAACTCCTGTTTCAAGAACTGTCATCTTGCGATAATAACCCCCTGGCCTATTTAATCAACTGATAACAAACGATTTACTTTCAACATTGTACCTTTATATTTATGTTTTAAATAACATCTGTTTTCAGTTCCACACCAATAATAGTAATTTGGCGGCGTCAGATATTTCTGTACGACACAGTAATATCCAGTTTAACACAAAACTGTGGTAGTTTAATAAAGTTGGACACAATAGCTTTTAATTTAACACAAAAACGCTTTGTATAAACAAGAATACTATTATGGAAATAATGCTGGATACGAACTGATAATGAATATCTTTTTATCATTTAACCCTCGAGTAACATACCATAATTTTTTTCTCTTTATAACAAGAGCTTTTATTCCAAAACTTTTAGAGTTCTTCTAGAGAAACTAGATTCTTCTTCCCAATTCAAGATCGACTCACTTGCATTCCATTTTCTTTCACACTTGCCCCCACTGGGCCTTATGATAACAATTTTACTATTGGATGCGATGCACAGCTGACTGGAGAGCTGTTAATCAGCTCAGTGGTCTGGTAAAACTAAGGTTGACTTAACTTTTTTGACGGGGGTGCAGCTCCACTTCCCGTGTGTGCCTGGTGTTCCGCGGTCTTTTCCCGTAGAGTCTTATGATCTATTCACTGCTGGCAATTCAAAGGTCGGTGAGGCTTTGGCGATTTCACTGTGAGCTTATATGCGGCACACCACTGCCTGCAGTTCTGACGACTCGTAAGAGGCCTGTCAATTTTGCCTAATTACCTCGTAGTCTCTGCAGTTTTAGGCTATACGTGCCCATCGTAGTGGCTGTTTTTTGACTGACGGCACTCTAACAACTACTTGCTCTGTATGACTACATGGGGGCACTCTAGAGAAAGACGTAAACAGGTTAGTTGTGATAATGGTCAAGTGTGCGTGCATGAATGCGTGTAAAATGTGTGCCTGCGTTTATCTGAGCAAGTCGATATATGTTTTACAGCACTGGTAAAGTAACTAGATTAAAGGATGATAGTCCATAGAAAATAAATTCATCTAAGAGCTATCTGCAAAAGGAGTAGAGGTTATGACAGATACGGAATTTGTGAGTGGATATAAGAACAAGACGTCTGCATTTAATGATTTTAACACCTCGTTATATGGTGTTAGTAACAGAAGCCTCATACTTTCAAAATGTTCCGTTTTCTCTATGCTTAGAGAAAATGGAATTGTAGATTTAGAAAAATTATGTATTTTGTCATTTTTCCCGGGACGACGTTTGTGCTTCCAGCCAAGACGCACACATTGAAAAAAAACATGAAGATACTCTGTATGATAATTTTACTTTTCTTTCTCCTTATTTGATCTTTTTGTATACTTTGAAACATCAGCTGGATCAGAATAAAACTTAAGATAACCTTTTAAAAGGTTTTAAGCCAATTTTCTTTGCATTATATAGGAGGCCTGATTAAAATCTTATTCACTCGGCAAAATATCACCCCCTCGATTAGGTGAACATCCTCAACTGCATGAAATAGTCTTTGGAGTTGTAGTTAAATAGCTATATGAGTCGTGACTCATTCTCTTTAGCTTCTTTATCTCTCATGCTTAGGCTAGATAAAGGCTTATTGTCGATCCATCGACCTTTGTGTCGACAAAATCTTCTGCAGGGATTTTGCTGACAAAACCTCCTATCTAGTCAGTTTAGAGATCAGTAGAAACAGCAAAAGGGACGCAGTGGGTTACGTGGCGAGAAATGAGTGACGTGGAGAATTTAAGTGATGGTTCTGATTTGAAATGGTGTTGCTATTTCTTTTGTTACGTGTCTTTTATTGTCGAGGAATACACTGCACATGCACTTTTGATTAGTTAGAATTCTGGAACTAAGAAATTTGCTTACAGTAACGCAGTTAAAAACTTGAAATTTCTGAAAAGGACAGCCTTTGGCAAAGCCAAAGCGCCCTCCATTTACTCATCTTCTAGTATTGTAAAAGTTAGATGTGTCTTTTGTGTCTTTCCCTGGCGGCCACCTGCTAGATTGACAACGAGACTTAAGGTCATCCGATTTAATCGAAGCCCATCTCAGCTTTTGTGCTGAATTGAAACGTGCTGCGAAGTAGCACAGCACTGGTGAGCCCGATAGGCAAAATTCTAGGCTCGATTGAATAGTGATATCAGTGAAATTGTAGCAGACTTAGGTAATTTTTGAGCCTTGATTCAGCTCCACGTGTTCCAGAATTCGTCCTTTGTTTCTTGTTCAGTGTTCTTGATTGTAAGCCCAGCTATAGTTTGAATTAACATAAAACCATAGTAAATTTGCATATCATTTTTCCTATTAACATAGTATTATATAGCTTGGGTGTGTTTTTTGTGCTGAAGTTTATCTTTGTAATAAAATTAGAAAACGTACTCATATTTGGTGTAACTACCACCCCGTAGTGCTGGTTCGAAGCCATAGTCAGTGAAATTCGTATCCTTGCCCAGAATAACAGGCATGAACCAGTATAAAAATCTAGAAAAATTCTTGTCATTTTCTGGAACACGTGGGAGCTGATGATTTTACTCGTTGCAGCCAGATTAGCCAAGTATCTAAGCCAACCCTTTAATTTAGTAAAGTAACGATCTGGGGAGATAGTAAAGTAGCTATTGCATGGGTGGGTAGCAAAATTTAAAACAAGCAAACCTTCATAGCCAACAGGGCACAGGAAGCATCTTTTATTCTACAGGATTGTGGATTCGAATTGCAGTATGTTCCCATCAAGCAGAATCCTGCCGATGTGCTGTCCCGTGGGGCAGAAGCAACCTCACGAGCAATCATTGTGGGCAAGGGACCCAGCCATGTTACATAACCCAGGTCCCATAGCCACAATTGATGACTCCCAAGACGATACATCCTCGTCAATAGCAATGTCTGCAATACAAGAGTTGCAGAAGGAACTTCAGCCAGCACCTCCTGCTCTATTACTTCACTTTTGGGAGAGTATATCCAACTACAGCTCCCTTTACAATATGATGAACCATTTGTGTAAATTTCTGAAAATTAGAGATTATCCCTTAACCAAACTAACATGTATAGAACAATGCCATCGTTGGCCCACTTTGTGTAGATATTTGGAGAAAGATGGAGAAGCTTCTCTTGAAATAGTTAATTTTAGCAGACAATTAAATTTGGTTTTAATCAATAATGTAATATATTCTAGATATCATTTGCAAAATGTAGTACAATGAACAACTTGATCCTGTTGCCCCTAAGGGCAAACTTGTAACGTTGTATCTCAAACACATACACAGAATTCATCTTCACTTTGGCATCAATACAGTTGTCTCACTTTTCAGACAAGAGTGTTGGATGCCAGCGGTGAGAATGCTGGTTAATAGTGTCGTTAGTCAATGTTTAGAGTGTAAGCGGACGCTCAGAGCTCCATTGTCGCAGCCTCCTCAACCCCAGCTACCAAGCCCTCATGTGACTGACAATGCCGTTTCACAGTGTAGGACTTGACCAAACAGATCCTGTCAATATCCAGGAGGGTCAGGCATACATCCACCTAATTACGTGTCTCAGAACTTGTGCTGTCCAGCTAGATCTGGTGACGAACCTCAGTGCTGACGCCTTTATCCTGTGTCTTCATAGATTTGCTGCCTGTCATGGTGCCCCAGCCACAATTTACTCTAATAACCATGCAACCTTCAAGTCTGCAAGCAACTTGTTAGCCAACCTCTGCAATGAGGATGTGACTCAATTGTATTTGAGAGAAAGAGGGATACGATGGTATTTCCAAACTCCATGTTCACCTTGTAAGGGCAAAGTGTTTGAGAGACTAGCCGAGGTGATAAATTGTGATTTGGCAGTCTCACTCGTTAAAGCCTTGTTCAATGAGGAACAGGAAAGAACACTAATTAAAGAGGCAGTGTGTGTCATCAATAACCGCTCTCTTACTTATTGTGGTGACACCCTGAGGATGAGGTTCTTATTCCGTCACATCTACTATGAGGTAGGACCATTCAGTTGCTGCCTGTGATACCTTCACAATGAGTAAGATTCAAGCTGAATACTTCAAACAAGTTGACGCTGTACATGCCTTTCGGTTACGTTGGAGCATCAAGTACCTACAGGCTCTACGCCAACGTCATGACTTCAGCCCTGGTGAGACACCTTCACTCAGATGCGATGACATCGTCGTAGTAAAGAAGATCGACCGCCATCATAAAGTCTGACCTCTTCGAAGAATTATACAACTCTATCCCGGAGAGGATGATGTTTTTCAATCTGCGAAAGTCCTGTGTGAAGGTAAAGAATCTCTCGTGCCGATCGAGCACATTATCATGTTGGAAGTAAATGACAGACATGAAGACCATGACTGTGATACAGTGTCAAGTGACTTAAACGATACCGAACTCAAAAGTGTTGAAAGTGGTAATGACAGTAACATGCATGATAGTGAAAGTATGGCAGTTAATATTGACAGTCATGAGCTAATTGATAATGATTCAGAGATAGTGGGCGAAGCTAGTAGCAAAATACAGAGATACAGAGTATAGTGAATGTAGACAGAACTCAGGGTAGACCCAGAAGCAAAGCATCTCTAACCCAATGAGAGAAAATGGGACATTGGGTCCATGAGGGCAAACTATAGTATTGTATTAGAACATTTATTCCTTGAGGAGGAACGATATGGGACTATGAGAAGATCCAGGGACCCTTATAGTTAGAGTAGGATGTTTATTCTCTGTGCTACTGAAAGAGAGAGGAGCACCATTATGCTATTTGTTCACATTCTCAATGTTTTTAGCACTGTGTTATGTCACTGTGAGGCACGCAATAGTGTCCAGTACATGTTTGTGCTACGAGCCAGCTTCTACTGTGAGGCCTCCAGTCGCAGTTGGGCAGCAAGTCAGACCCATATGTTGTCTCCTCTTAGATGTCATGCTTGATATTCTTCCCTGGCTGTCAGATTCCTCCGGTCAGGAGGATGTTAACAAAACCTCCTATCTAGTCAGTTTAGAGATCAGTAGAAATAGCAAAAGAAATGCAATGAGTTACATGGCGAAAAATGAGTGACGTGGAGAATTTACGCAATGGTTCTGATTTGAAATGGTGTTGCTATTTCTTTTGTTACGTGTCTTTTACTGTTGAGGAATACACTGCACGTGCACTTTTGATTAGTTAGAATTCTGGAACTAAGAAATTTGCTTACAGTAACATTGTTAGAAACTTGAAATTTCTGAAAAGGACAAAAGTCTTTGGCAAAGCCAAAGCACCCTCCATTTACTCATCTTCTAGTATTGTAAAAGTTAGACGTGTTTTTTGTGTCTTTACTGGGCGGCCACCTGCTAGATTGACAACGAGACTTTAGGTAATCCGATTTAATCAAAGCCCATCTCAGCTTTTGTGCTGAATTGAAAGGTGCTGAGAAGTAGCACAGCATTGGTGAGCCCAATAGGCAAATTCTAGGCTCGATTAAATAGTGATATCAGTGAAATTGTAGCAGACTTAAGGTAATTTTTGAGCCTTGATTCAGCTCCCACGTGTTCCAGAATTTGTCCTTTGTTTCTTGTTCAGTGTTCTTGATTGTAAGCCCAGCTATAGTTTGAATTAACATAATATCGTAGTAAATTTGCATATTTACTACCCTGTATTGCTGGTTCGAAGCCACAGTCCGTGGACGTCGCATCCTTGCCCAGAACAACAGGCAAAAACTGGTATAAAAATCAAGGAAATTCTCAACACTTCATGTAAACGATTTTTATTTCTCTGGATATATGCAATCCTGTTATCAAAAATAAAGAGTAAGATATGTTCTCGTAAGTTTGAGCATTGGACTCTCACTCGCCCATTAATTCATTACTGGGACCTCATTCTGTGACCCACTGCTGGAACAGCCGGTGGCAGGTTTCCGTGATGGCCACGAGAGTTCGTGTCATAGGTGGCAGCACATCACAAGATCGTGAAGAACGTTGTCTTCGTAGCAACACTCGGTCAGTTTACATGTACAGAGGTAATATAAAAAATGCCACATGCTTTAAATCTTGTCGTTTACGATACTGGAGACTGTTCTCCAATTCTCCTGTTGGATGTCAGCAGCTTCCATGGATCTCTTGTCTTATTGACAAGATGACTCTCGAATTTGTGCTGTCTTTTCTCCTAGTAATGGTTTTGTGGCTAATGCCATTAGTGGTATATATCGTTTTGCCACCTTCCCTCTGCTACAATAAGAACTTTAATGGGAATTTTGTTGTTTGATCTTCCTGTCACAATATTGATGCCAATGTTTATAAGTTTAAGAGGATACAATAGTGCTTGAAAGAGCCATGTACCTACTCTGCAGTTTTTCAGAATTCTGTTGCTCATTTTGTGTGCTATGTTCAATTGTAAGCGATTTTATCTCTTTTCATTTGCTCCTCTCTTGTTCGGGCATTATCTTTGGTGAAAGATAATGTTTGCACTTTTTGTCATGGTAGAACAATCTGGTAATCGATGCAAGTTTCTCCAACAAAAGAAGCATACTGGGGAGGTTTCCTACATAGCGAAGAATTATTTTACTACATGAGGATGATCTAGTTTAGAACGAATTCTGTTGGCTTGAGAACACTCAGGTTGGCGTTTTAAAGCTCGCCCATCAGAAATTTGAAGAGAACGATTTAATTGTTACTTGAGAGTAGTATTAACCCCAGGTTATATTTAAACGAATGTAATACTGAAATACTGTTATTGTCATTGTTTTGTTTATTTAATTTATTTTTGATATATCTTTTTGTGTAAATACGTACGATTTGACAGTAATAGTAGTGACTGAATTATAGTAGATTACTCAGACCTGTTTATTTCCCTTTCTCTTTCTATATCAAGAATTCCGAGTTTGAACGCAGGTGATTTCCGTCTGGTTCCTTAAAACCTTAAAATCTAATTGTGCCTATTTTTTCATTTTTTTTCTCATTAATAACTTTGATATATGGTTGTTAGCCAACTGAGGATGGAGAGAGAGAGAGAGAAGAATAACAGTGGGCAGTGATGAGTGCCCGATTTGCACGGTGCAATTTTATATTTAAAACTAGAGGTCTTGACTCTTCCAGTATTAACAGTACTACCCTCTTAACACCACCCACGTCCCATCAACAGCCCTATCTATCGGAGTGAAACTTCATTAGATCTCTCTCTCTCTCTCTCTCTCTCTCTCTCTCTCTCTCTCTCTCTCTCTCTCTCTCTCTCTATGCTGTTATCAAATTCTGCGGATCATTCGCTCCATGTTTTAAGAGAAACTTTTGTGTTACGGTTTGAGTCCTCTACATGACAGAGGAAAATTTTTTAATAACACACTCAAAACATTATTTATGTTATATTTTCAAACAATATTTTCGTAGACTCTGATGCATTCAATTGAAAATTTAAGAAGTTAATTATTCAATATTGCAGTCGTCTAAGGAGAGGGGAACCGATGTTTCTCGTAATAGTTAAAAAAAAATGTTTTTGTATGTTCAGATAACATGCATGAGGAACATCGTCTTTCCTCATGTTAATAAAAAGACCTTCATGTTTCAGGTCTGATTTATGAGAATTTGCGTTTCTATCTGCTCTTTGTTCGCGTGCGTCCATCAGTATTAACTTGGTTTTTATGGCCTCGTAATTCTTCATTCGAGCCAGAGGTCTTTTGTATTATTGTCATTAGTTAAAGACTTTTAACAAGGTCTGCATGTTGGTGTTGGGAGTTTTGATGTGTCGGTGATGTCTCAGCTTCTGTGAGAGTTTCACTCATATCTTTGTTGTTATGGACTTTAATTTTTTTCTTTTCAACATGAAGACATTACTGTACTCCTAAGTGGGTGGCGCCAGAGTAAAAATAACCGCGGCCACCACCACATTTGTACATTAACTGCTAAATCATGGATGAATCCCCTGCGCAGAAAACCCCCACAACATTACCTGCTTTATGCCCTTACACAGAAAGCTCATCAGCAGTGCACCGTTCCCTCTACACACACACTTCGCATTCTGAAGCTTCAATGAAAGGGGTATTCTTTCCCCTTGCTGTCTCACTTCATCCCTCCAGCACTTTCAGGATCCTTCTGACTTCCCTCTTGACCCTTCTAAAATTATGCACCCTTTCCACCAACCTATCGCCTTCCATTCTTTCCATAAGACCAGCACATCTCAAAACGGGCTGCTCCATGCTTTCACATACATTAACCTTTTAAATCACTCTTCAGTATCTCTTCATCCCCAACAAGTTCAGTTCGTCTTATGAGGATGGCTTATCTCATCAGTGGGCTCAACAGTCACTCTATAGTCCTGCCTTGGTTTCTGTAGACACTAAGTCACTTCCAGTCTTTTGCTCACAACCTGCCTCTCTCCATCCCTGCTTCACCTATTCTGTAACTCACTTCTTCTCTCATTCTAAAATCGTCCGTTACAAATACGTATAGTTAAATTTCATTATTACACACAGCATGAATTCTTTATTTATAATAATGGAATATATATTTATCAACATTTTTACAAAGATTTTTATTAGGACATCATATTCACTAAGCTAGAATCGTGAATTAAAATCATTTGGGTGCATTCCTGCTTATCTGTATGGTCAACGGTGCTCAGGGTCGGGGTTACTGCCATGACCCGGAACCCAAGCATAGGTAAGGGAAGGTTAGGTTAGAGAATATTAAATTAGGAAGCGTGCCTGTTGAATCATGGTTTTTCTAGTGTATTTGCAAGTTTTTATGATTCTTTATCGATCTTTTTGATGGGATCCATACACCTAGTTTTATTTTCTATTTTGTGGGTCAAAGAAGGCATGCGAACAAATTAGTGACCAGGATGATTCGAAACACCTATGGCTGTATACAAAAAAGTATCTTTCTTGAAAAAAAACTCTTAAGTATATCAACAAAATATAACCATAGTTTCTCCCAAATACTTATACGAATTAAACACTTTCTTTCTTCCATTATCCATTTTGACAGTCACTGCTCCATCTTCTCAATTTCCGTTTACAGTCATAACCTTATTCTTGTTGACATTAACTTTTACCTTCATACCACTTGCAAAATTTTCCAAACTCTTTCACCAGTTTCTACAGTTAATCGGCATGATGTGCCCATCTATCAGTGCTGCGTTATTAGTGCACAGCAATCAACCCACTATTTGTTCACGACTCACTTTCTGTTCTCACAACTATGACCCCATGTCTGTCCTTTCCCTGACGTCTCGCATTACCCCAGCCGTGTAGATAATAGATAGCTGTGGCAGCTTAACACACTTTCACACAAGACCAGTCGCTTTCCCATAGTTCTAACACATGATATGCTTTCATCCTAAAAACTTTTAACCTTTCTCTATAATTTATCTTCTGTATAATGCATCCTCAACACCCCAAACTACCTCTCTATCGCTTTTATCATAAGCTGTTTTTTGGTGAACATATGCCACATATATACAGTACAACACTTTTCATTTCTTCCATGCTTTTAACGTCAGCATTTCATGAGAAATACTTTATCCTCATAACTTCCTCTTTATCTGAATCAAGACAGTTCTTCCCATTATTATTATTATTATTATTATTATTCCCATTATTATTATTATTATTATTATTATTATTTTGGAAGAAAAGCCTCTTTAAACAATATTTCATTGACAAGAGTGGCAGTTTGTACTGTGCCTTCTCAGCTTGGCATGTAAGTTTCTTCATTTCAGCAAGTAAAGCGGCTGACCAAAGTTCATTTACTATCCAGATTTTTCAGAAGTCCATGCTATCATTTACAATGGATGAATGGCAATAGGGAATATTTTTACTCAAAAAAACAGGTTTAAAAGGAAGGGGGGTGTTTTTGCACTGGGTGATCAGAGCCTAAGAGCTCTCCTATTGGCTGCAAGTCTGGCTGAGTAATGGAGGCATTAATTTTGTGGCAAGGGGAGGGGTTGGTTCAGCTCGCTGGTCTCGCCTTTCAAGGAGGAGGATGGCTGTTGAATTAATTCAAGAGAGTGCCTCATTATTCTCCCATTGGTGGTTTGAAGGAGGAGAGTCTCCTGGGCAACATTAAGTGTGGATTTCCGTGAAAAATGGCAAGGGCCTCCTTGTAGTGGAGGTAGTTGTGGTCCATGTGTTAGTAAATCACCCTTTCAGGTAGCTGGAAAAGTGAGAGGCAATTCATGGTCATACCAATGTATGAATGGAGGCATTCATTCTCAGGGGACAGTATTTGGCAGACTACTCCTCTCCTCTTCATGAGTGCTGTTGATGGTGGGGTTATTTTTCATGAGGTGTGGGCATTCCTCCAATCCTTATAGTAGATTGTAAGATCGACCGTAATATCTGCCTCAGAAGGGGTACATGGGCCCAAATGATGTTTTCCAGGGCTGTCTCATCATTTTCATGGTCAGTATTCATATATAAACGGTAAAATAATTATATAGTCCTTGCCCCCTCCAAGGGGGTACAGCTCCCCAGCAGTACCACTTGTTGACAGCATTCCTTGATTCCCTTGTGGCTTGATGGTAAAAATACCCGTTGTCAACTAGTTTCTGTGTAATGAACTTAGGTTCTTCAGAAGTAACCCACCTGGGAAAGTAGTGGAGTGGGTGCATATTAGGGAATTCTTCATTGCCTTTGAGAAAGATCTCAGTGTTGTTTAGTTTTCTGTGGACCTCTGTCTGGGGGCCCTGGGGAGTTCTGGTAACACAGGAATCTAAGGAGGGGATGGTATTGTCAATAGTTCTATGTGTGACGAAGTGTCTCCAGGTCTTCCGCTACGGCAGCATTGACGAAGGTTTTATCTATATCATACATATTTGGCAGGCTTCGGGCAGACTTTAGGACCCTGCTGAAGAGGCATTGCTTGATAACTCAGGGTACCAAGGGGTGTGGGGATGCCCATGGCAATTCCGTCCATAGTCATCCCCATTAATCTACTAAAGGGGCCTCCTTCTTGCAGATATCTGGCAGGCAGTGGATGGGCTCTTCTGGGGTGTTTAAACATCGAAGAAGGGTCCCTCCACTGCCTGCTGTAGATTTGGAAAAACAAATGCCCCTTTCATTTGGCCTCCTTCATACACAACTCCACCAGTTGACAGGGGATGCTCAGACATACAAAGGAGCCCCCCCCTCACTGCCTGCTTAAGACCTATATAAATGCCTTTTCCTTGATCAATGGGGAGGACTACAGATTCAGACTGATGGAGATACGATGGGTTCCCCTTTGTTGCCGTGTTCACCAACTTCTACATGGAAGTCATCAAGCAGCTCATCTTCAGCAGGATCCTAAAGGTTGCCCTATAGATGTCACCTTTGTCAGTGTTTACAAAGAGAAAGAGCTGAAGACACTTTGTTGCATGTTCAAAAAATAACCAGTTCTCCACTTCACATGTGCAAGAACCATTGACAATTCCATCTCCTTCTTAGAGGTCTGTGTAACCAGCACTCTCCAGGGCTACCAGACGAAGGTCCACAGATAACCGACCAACATCAGACCCTGTCTCAGTAGCAATGTTGGTTGCAAACGTCTAAATTGGCCACACCCTCTCCCACTTCTCTTCCTAGAGTGCCACCTCCAAAGAACTTGAGCATGTCGCCCAGATGCTATTTAACAACAGGTATTCCCACTGTCAAGATGCAAGATTGTCAAGGAGTGCCATCAACACATGGTATCAACAGGACAGCCGTAGCCCCAGAAGGGTGCAAGGACCTTAAAATTGTTTTACAGGGATATAACAATACTGACTACAAAAATGATGAGGCAGCCCCAGCAAACATCATTCAGGCTCATGTACCCCTACTGAAGTAGATGCTATGGTTGACCTTATAATCTATTATAAGCATTGGAGGACTGCCAAGTACCTTATGAAAAATAGTCCCACCATCAGCAGCAATTCAATGAAGAGAAATCTATCAGTACTTTGCCCTGAGAAGGGATGTTACTGTTTATACATCGGTATGACAATGACTCTCCTCACCAAGAGATTTGTTGTCCATCTACATAAAGGGGTGGTGTACCAACACGGCGTGAGAGAACACAGCAGATTGTGAGGAACACCACAATCATCAACAGCAACATGGCCCACTACTGCCTCTGCTACGAGGGGAACCTTGTCATTCTTTGGTAGAAACCCACATTTAATGTTGCCCTCCTTCCTACCCTTATCAGGAGAGCAACAAGGAGAACCCCTGAGTTGATGCAACAGCTACCCTCCTCCACAAACGTTGAGCACAGCAAGCTGAACTCCCCAGCACCAGTTAATCAGTAACTCCATTGCTTAGCCAGACTCGCAGCCAATACAAGAGCTCTCCAGCCATGATCATCCGATAAAAAATCGCCCCGTATTTGTAAATCCGATTTTCGGGTACAAATCTACCATGTGCATACCCATGAAGTCATTCACCTTTGTAAATGGTAGTGGACTAACGAAACAAAAGGGATAATAAGTTAACATTGCTCAGCCGCTTTATGATTTACCTGCTGAACCAAAGAAACTTTCACACATTGTTGGAAAGGTGCGGCATAAGCACAGTATCATACAAACTGCCATTGTTTTCAATAAAGTATTATTATTATTATCATTATATAATTATTATTAGTACTGACATTGGATGAGGCATAACAAACCTGTACCACGTCTGTCAAACTTATTGTTCTCCTTTCTTCTTTCAGGTATGTGAAGGTTAAGGAGATCTCGAGAACTCGATAAGTAAGTTTTTGTTCTCTTAATGCTATAGTCATAATGTTTCTTGATTTCCAACCTTATGTTATTTGTGGTGTAGGCAGATTTTTTTGAACGCTGAAAATTTTTCCTTCAGCCAATGGCTTTTAGACGCAAAATAATCACGACCTAGTTTAGTAAAACATTTTGTGAATATGCTATCCACTTTTTTGTTTTCTTAGAATGATCTGAAATAATTGAAAGACAATAAGAATTTTGTTGTGTTTTGGATGTATGGAATATAAATGTAGCTTTCAAGTTGTATGTGAAAAGACACGGGAACTGATTTTTTTCTCCTGAGAATTTTTAAGTTTTCAGACAACAGTCATTATTTGAGTGATTGCAACAATTTCCAATAACAAATGTGATGATGCCTCGCTTATACTATTGCTCAGAAGCTGATAAGTTACGTTGGTATGCAAGAGCATGTGCCTGTCTGCGTGAAAGGGAAAGATTGGGAGACAAGATACCTGGAAGAATTCCTGTTGCCCCTCGTAGGGAGACCCTTTAATAAAAGCTGTCGTGCCTGGATGTGGACGAGGATCTCGAAGTTGCTTTGCTGTACTGGATTTTACTTTGATTCTTCTTGATATCATCACTCGAAAAAAATTCTACTTTTTCTTTGTTCATATCATTATTCAGCAAATATTTCTTTGCCCTTCTTGGTGTTTTCATTCAATGAAATTTGACTTTGATATCATAAATCAACAGATGCACTTCCTTTCGGATATCATTATTCGACAATACAATTCTTAGTTCTTTCTAGATATATTGCTCGACGGTATTTTGGCCAGTTCTTTCTGGAAATCGTTAATTGACAAGATTTTACTTAGCTCTTTCTCGATATCGTCACCTAACTAGGTTTTACTTGCTTGTGTTTAATACTGACAAATTTTTTTATTTTTATTTCTCGATATCATAACTTGTAAGCATGTCTTCCTTTGCTTATATGACAATCTTCCTTGCTGCTGAGAGTGATATCCAAACACACTCTTTCTTTTCATTTAAGTAGAATCGTTATTCGAATAACAAGGCGCCACCCTTTCCTGTGGATAAAATCTCTTGTGACAAAACTTCTTCTATGATAAAATTAACTTTGTTTTGAAATGGAAAGTTATTAATATTTATAGGATATTAATTCCAATGAAGAGGAAATTTGTGGAAACAATAGTCGACAGAAATTAAAAGTACCAGCTTGAAATGAATGAAGGGCCTGGGACGGGTAAGTCATTTACTGAACCAGGTAAAAAGTCTGAATGCTGATTTCGTGGTTAATAAAGTGAAAAAAAAATTTGGATGAGAGGGAAAACATGGCCTACAACTATCTTCAATAGTGACATTCAGCCGAATCATGACTCCTTTGAAGTTTATTGTAATTCTTGTGTGTCCATTCTTAAAGGGGTATTAACGTGTGGCTCTCGACTTCCTTGACATATACTTAGTTTGTAATTTGCTAAAATCCTATTAAATTAAAGCCTCGAATCGCGCACCAAAAATCTTTCAGTCAGGCTCTTATAAACAGAAAAAGTCTTGTACAAAGTGAGAGATGGCAGAGGCTGTAGTTTTCTCCTCTGAGGTTCATCTGTCTGTCTGTCTGCCCATCGCCCCACATACCTTGTCCTCGTCACTCTATGGATTTCAGCCAACTTTGACACAAAGGTAGACCATCATACATAGATTTACATGAAAGGAATTCGTTCGTCTGCTGTCCATTAGTATCTGTCCCGTTGACCTTTCCATCACACTCCGTGGCTGAGAAGATCCCACTCAGACTTGGTGCAAAGGTAGAGCATCATATACAGATGATCATGAAAGAAGATTGTTTGTCGGTCTGTCTGTCAGTTAATGTGTCTGTCACACTAACTTTGTCGTCGCATCTCCTACACTGTCAAAAGGATTTCAAACTTGGTACAAGGTAACTGTCACGCAATGATATCCATGAAGTGAAATCGTGTTCCTTTCTGTCTGTCCGTCATTGTGTCTGCCTTACTTGCCTTGCAATCATAACTCATGCTTAGGTGAAGATATTTCAGTCAGACTTGAAGGGAGATAGTCCATCTTTCTGACTGTGCTTCTGTACCATAACCAAGCTAAAATAGCTGCCATCGGTGCCAGTCGTTTTCTGCAAACAAACTGTATTGGTCGGAAATTGCCAGTTATTTACCTTTGCAAGAATCACAATAGTGTCTTTTTTAATGTTTCATCTTTCGGAATTCTCTTAAGGAGGAGTGGGTCAGAGGTCGGTAGAGTTATTCTGCTCTCAAGATGCTTGACTGCGTTGTTTTTGGTTGCTTTTGTTATACTTCATCCTTCAGGGCTGATGCCAGCGAATGCAACTATAGAAAATCGTTCCTGAATCTTTATAAGAGCTTAATTATTTCTGTACATAAGTCTGCTTTCTGTAAAATCACATAGTAATGGTGTTTGAGAGAAAGTATTCCTTTACAGTTCGGAATTGGTTTCTCATGTAGCACGTCAGGCATATACAAATAAAGAAATCTTCTTAGAAATTTGTTAGTTCCTCCAAATTTGTGGTGATCAACTCCACAACTCTTTTTAACTGCTCAGTTGTTGTATTTATATATTTTGTTCACTGGGAGATTTTGTTTTGACATTTTCTTTTTCATAAATGCTTGATTGAATACACTTATTTATACACATGTATAGGCCCATTACATGTATAGAGCAATATTACCCATATGACAGATAGATAGGCAAGAGCCTAGTTCTGTCTTGCTTTGAGCTGCTGTCGGCTAAATGAAAAGCAACTGGGGACAGATGCAAAATCTAAGGAACTGGTTTCTAGCTCTTTTCCTCACCTATGGACTGGCATCAAATTACTGAATCTCAAGATCAACAAACTATCACTACGAGCACAGGAAGCTGTTGTGTGGCGACCATTTTAGCTCTATCTTTAATTGCAGAAACGATCAAGACCAAAAAAGAATTAAACAACCTTGCTGACAACTTACGGGTTCCTTTCGTCGACTGTACCTCATCAAGTGGCATTGTGGATGTTGTAAAGATTTTTCCAAATAAATCTCCCAGATTTAATGGCCATCGTGCAGAAGCGTTCAAATTTTACCACCCACCGATTCGCGTCTTGTCAGCTGCGCCACATAATTGATTAATTTCTCCAATAATCAGAAAAAAGAGAAAATGCAACCGACTGAGGTAGCTACCGCCCTGTAGCAATCATCTAAGGCATATTGATTAAAAATACTTTTAATACACTTCTTTCTCTTTCTGCATTCGCTAGACAACCAGTTTGGATTTAAAACTTTTCATTTAATTGGTATGTGCATCCTGAGGGGAATGAATGAACTATTATTTATCAGCAGCCTTTCTAATATTTTTGTTTTGTTGATGTTAGACAATCTGTTGACAAATTGGGCTACCTGGAATTCTTGAATCTTCTCGAAACCTCTTTAATGCCCTCACATGCGCTGCACTCTCCCATTCTAACTCATTGTCAACGGAATAACAACAAACATCTGCTATGCCGATGATATGGTCGTAATAACTTGGTCAGTGCAGGCCTCCAGCAACTAATCGATGCCTGACGTAGGTATGCAGACGAACATTACAATTTACAACGGCCCAGAGACTCCGTGCATGTCATTGACCGTTTATGAGTGTTAAAAAGCCTTATATATTCCACGGGAATCGCCGCGTGCGTTGTGCACATTGATCCTCATCCCTTGGACAACCCACGAGATAGGCTGACTTAGATCAGAGATAACGTAACATGATTTCCAAATTTTATGTCTGTCACCAGAGGACCAAAAGATGCTGTCTCATTTTTAGGACTTGGATACTCCCCGTGGTGGAATTATACCCAGCAGACCATTGGACGTCTTCCTGTTGATTAAAATTCTATTTCTAAGCGTCCGTCAAATACAGCTGCCCGCCATTTCACCTCGGAGATGTTCGGAGAAGCCAATAGAAAGCTTTGAAATTATTATCGGACGAACAATATCCGGTTTCATCATCAGACTAGATAACAGAAGAAAGTCGCTTATCCGAAACCTCTTGAACTGAAGCTCTGGTAGAGAAGGATCGAGACTCTGGAAAGTTGTAAACGTGGCCACTGTGTAACGACGGGGCTCGGTGTCTGTCTTTCCTTCTGTCCAGAGAGGGGTTTCTCCTTCTTTGTATCGCCATCTTTATTAATTTTATTGCTATTATTTCTGTTGTAATTAATGAAATATCTGCATCATTGAAGTTCGGCGATATTTGAACTTGTGTGTGATCATGCACTGACCACTCCTGCTTTTCTTTTAGTACTATTTTTTGTTCTCCTTGTGCTCTTATTTTCCTGTGATTTTATGATCACTGTCATTGTTTTTGTTATTCTTATCATTATTTTATATATTCTATAATTATTAGTATTAGTAACTGCAGCATACGTTTATCTACCATTTCCCTTCCATTGGCTGCAATCTTTAATATTATAGCTCCTATGCTGTACCTGACAAACTTTGTATATATATTATTAGTCAACGTTCGCCAATCCTGTCGTTACTGTAATATGTTCACTACGTATAATACTATTTTATTATTTTTTACATTAACTTTATTAATAATATTTTGAGTATAACCGTTCAATTATTTTTTTTTTTCAAATTAGAAATTTTTTATGTGTCTACTCTATTCGTAAACAGTCATAAACTGAAATAAAATATTATTATTATTATTATTATTATTATTATTATTATTATTATTATAGACAGGTTTTCCTAAAACCTGTCTATATAATAATAATAATAATAATAATAATAATAATAATAATAATAATAATAATAATAATACATTCTATTTCAGTTTATGACTGTTTACGAATAGACATACACGTGTACCTTGTGACAGTGCGCACCTCCTGGGCTCTACGATGCATAAAGATTGATTTTCTTGAATTACATAAGATTGAAAAATCTTAGTACCATCACAAATTATCCCACGTTTTTAATGGTTTTTCTTCATTTCTCATCACCACTAATATTTCACCAGTATTCTCTCTCATTATTCCGCCACTGCTCCACTCGCACAGGGATTGGAAGGAGACGAGAGGAAGTGGGTGCTGGGCGCCGGAAGAGAGCCGGGAAGGGGCAATGCTTTGAGCACTTAGTCGTGGTCTTTGTTTGTTTATAATTAGCCTCGTTGTCGATTTTTCCAGCCTTTCCTCTCGTCTTGTTCTTGGGGCCAATTAACGTCATCTGTTGAGTTGGATGACAGCTTGTTAAACTGCAGTTTACTCTTTTCATTGGAAAATGTCTGAGATGACGTTGCAAGCGTGCCTTTTTTCTAAAGAATTTACAAACCGGTGAAAATGTGCGATAGTGATGGTCTCTTCTTTCGGTTCTGATTTCACTGAATTCAATGTCATTTATGCTACTGCTTTTTCTCTCAAGATGAGATATATCCTGTGGAAGTTCTCAAACACATAAATCTGCAGGCTTTGCAGATATTCCAGCTAATTATTATGGGCTTGCAAGATATATATACGAATAATTTTCCACACAAAGTATACAGATAAAGGATAATGTTACCATAATTTTAGATCTTGACTGTATGTTCAAAAATGGGAGTCAAGTTTCCGTGCAATTTACTCTTTCCAAGACAAAATACTAGCATCCTTTTATAGTCCTGGACTTGCTTTCTGGACATTGAAAGTGATTCCTCGTATAAGTGTGCTCTCTCTCTCTCTCTCTCTCTCTCTCTCTCTCTCTCTCTCTCTCTCTCTCTCTCTCTCTCTCTCTCTCTCTCTCTCTCACCCTTCTCCTTATCAGCTTCTGCAGATCGATGATCTACAGCAGACGATTGCCCATATAAGTATTTTGGATACTTGTTTTTCCTAGATTCGTGCTCCAGACGTGTTTAACAGCTATTCCCAAACAATGGAGAAATAATTATATATATATATATATATATATATATATATATATATATATATATATATATATATATATATATATGTGTGTGTGTGTGTGTGTGTGTGTGTGTGTGTATGTGTGTTGTATGCATGCACATTCATATGAGCAAATTCTATTTTGTAAATATTGTAGTTCTCAAAATATTCCATTCACAGATTACGTAATATTTGTTATATTTGATTTTTCATGCCATTATAAAATTTGTATAGTAATACTTCCCGTTCAATTCAGATCTGCTCTATTTCCTTCATATTTTAGTCACTTCCATTCTTGGGGACTATCTAACAATCTAAAAATCTAACAACCCATCAGCAAGTACTTTGGTGAATTAGTGATGCAAAATCAAAACTCACAAGCCCTGAAGCAGTTACTTATTCAATATGTATATTAACTCATTATCATTATTTACATCAGAATATGAAATGGTACTGGCCAAAGGATTAACTAATTAATATTTGTAATACAAAAAGAACTTAAAGGGAGAGAAATATGGAGATATGCAGTTGTTGTAAAGGATTAGTGAGGTAAATGATGGATCAGTGTTCTGAGATGGTGCGTTCATGTGTGAAGAATGGAGTAAGATATGATGGTGGAGGGAGTAGAGAGAGACTTAGAAGGAATATGAGGCATTTAATGTCGTGGATGCTTCCTGCACAGGGGCTTCATCCTCGATTCACAAATTCACTGTGAGTAAGGCAGTGGTCGTTTCCTTTCCTTTCCTTGGGAGACTTCCTGTTAAAGAAAAAGTCTTAGTTTTGGAGGGAAATATATACATATATGTGTATACTCATATATATGTGTACATATACATATTATCTTGAAGCTTCGTTTCTTATTGTAAAATAGCAAAGCATATAATATAAGGATAGTTTTTCAAAAATGTCTTTAGTTTTTCAGACGTGTTTAGAGCTCCTTCAGGTGCATTTTTTTTTATTTCTATTGATCCAGATGTTATCCTAACACTGTGCAGGGAAAGATGGACAGTCATATTGAGAGAATAACCTCTTAAAGCAATTTCGTCCTTTTCAAAATGGAACACTTGCTCATAATCTTTCTATATTATTCATTTAGCAAATTTGATGTATGATATACAGAGTAATTATGAACGAAATAGTTTTGGAAAAAAAGGAAGAGCAACAAAACCATCGCAGTTTTCTGCTGTTAAACTCCCAGCCTATACAGTGCAGTAATGGCAGCTGTTTTTAAGAAAGTAGTGTCCTGGTGTTTACAGCTGTGTAGACGCAAACCCTAAGGCAACTGCGTTTGTTATAGAAAAGTTATACGATACTGATATTTTGTGTACAGAAACTCTAACGATTCTTAGCCAGGAAAATCAGAGTTTAATGGAAAAGAAAATAAATACTGTGGAAATTAGGTATCTTTTTTTTTTTATAAGCCAAGTAACCGTATTTTGTTGGTAGGAGGGATCAATTAAAATGTAAACATATGCTGGAGAAAGAGACGTGTGTAAAAATCAGTTGATGTTTCCCCTTTGAGTCATCAGTAAACACGGAACAAACTAAGTCATACAGATAAAAGAGAAATAGCGAATGCGTATTTGCAGTAGAAGGAATAAATAGAATTAAACATGATAATTGTGGTGTAACCTGCTTACCGCCTTAAGGTTTCAATAAGAACTGGATTTCAGTGGTTATAATCTTAAATTTCTTTCTCTCTCTCTTTCTCTCTCTCAGGTGCTTTATTGTTAATGCCTTATATGTCAGCAATGAAAAGAGGGGTTATTATAATGTAAGCGTGAGGGTCAGGGTTTTTCACATAAAGTCCTGTATGTGGTCGAAGGTATTGCATTTTGTTTTGATAACATGTTGCGAGAAGCTATTTCTCTCCGCAGAGGACCAAAGAAAGATGTAAATATTGAAGGATTTTTGCTATAACTGAACACTAAAAGATTTTCAAGGTGAAAAGTTAGTGGAAAAGCGTTGTTAGTTCTTAGGCTTCTCACTCTCGCTGCCTTGGGTACACTCCACTATGTGCATGTGAGAAATTGTCATAAGGGAGTTTTGACAGCGCAAACTGTGTTAATATTTTCAAAAATTGTTAGACTACCTTACCTGTAATTCAAGTGAATATCGGGACTGACTTTTAAGTGATCTTGATCTTGAAATGAGAGACCTATAGTTGTTTACTTTCGTTCGCCATATTGCTTCCTATTTCTTAAGTACAAGGATGGGTGACACTGTTTCAGAGTAATGTAGTGATATAAACCGAAAGTATGTTTAGACTAGAGGACAGCTTAATTAAAAAGAAAAAAAAATGTTGCTTTGCAGGAGATTTCCTGAAAAAAACTTAATGCTGATGACCTTTCTGAAGAGCGTTTTCTGAGTAAAACAGAATTTGCTCGGTGTGCCGTCCTAAATTTCTTCCGATGATTTACAGTTTGTTTAACAACAACTAGGAACATGGGGATTCATTGTTCAAGTATGTGGTTTAATTTAACATCCTATCGATAATTTAAAATGTCTTAGAAAGCTGATTGCAGTCTTCTATCGCTAGTTCCATGAATTCCAGGTCCATGGCGAGGACAAAGCGATGCTACGCTTCGGAAAGAGTGATGTTGGCATACAAATATTATTTCATGACTGATATTAGTTACATTGAGATTGCTAATTACAATATGTACTGGAAACTGTTTTATCACTGTTGAGTAATTTGTAATAATCAAGATAGCTTCCATAATGATTACTATGTTCTTCAATATATATACCATTTATCGTCATGTAATTGTCCTAGAAAAAAATTCTTTTTAATTTCCATTAGAGCTTTTTAGGAATTCAGTTCTTTTATCGAATGCTTCTATATTCACACAAACGTAAATATGTATTGACCCTCAGCAGGATATCAGTTTATTGACTTCTCTCCTACTGAGGAGATTCAATTTAAGATTCAGAAATATGTTTTGATTTGGATATTGGTTCCAACAAAATGTTTTCATTCCAAAGAAATGTACAGTTTTGAATAATCTATTGATCTGCCATATCGGCAGACGAGTTTGATATAAGTGAGTAAACATTAATAAAGTCTGTGCAACTGCAAAAAACATATGTTAGAAAATCTGCATCATTATGACTGCAAGTTACAGAGTTTTCCTAATAAAAGTATCAGCCTTAAGCATCACTAAGCACGGCATTCCTTGCCATATTACTTTTTATGACAGTTAGCCCTCCTATGACATGCACAGAAAATAAAGCAAGCCAGTTGTGCTATTAAATAAGCAACTGTAGGGTACTGAGGCATAACTGGATCTCACCAACTTGAAATATAGGGTGGAAGAATACAGGGAACTTGCCTTTTACCTGCTTCACCAAAAGTTCAACTGTAAAGTCATGATCATGCTATCAGTTTCTTTTGCTTCCAGGAGAGAAGCTTGAGAGAAAGAGGCTAACTAATGGCCTCAGACTCGGGCATTGCGGACTTCTTATTGCAGAATATCTCTGCTCTTTTATATCTACACCTGTTCTATCTTTTGTCTCTTCCTTCTTAAGGAGCTTTATGGCGCTGGCACCTTTTGCAAAGTATTTCTTGGAAGTGCAGCCGGGTTCTTACGCTCAAGTTAACTGCAGCAGGAACAGTAACAGATGCCGTTAAGTGCCAGGCATCACCTTCTAAGAGTTACAAAAGACAAAAGCTGTGCGCTGCTCTGTAAAGAGTTTTGCAGAAGCAAGACATCAAGTGCGATTTCAAGGTACTGCCATCGTTTGAAAAGGCTGTAACAGTGTTCTTAATCATTCTAGCTGGTAAATAGTGCTTTATTGAAGGTGATATATGAGAAAGGAATTCCAGGAAGGAAGGAATCCCTTAAACGTAAGATCACCCAGACTTATCCTTGTGTTGTGGAATTTTTCACATGGCATGAGTTTTGCTTACTTCATAATTTGTTTTGCAGTCTTTCATCATCATCATCAACAGAAATTTTTTGAACTAGATTGTATTGAACTACAATGCTCACAATTCCATTGCCAGTTAAAATAAATAAGGAGCCTTCATAATGATTACCCAACTTTCTCATTAATTACAGAGAATCCAGCTCCACTGAGGTCCGCATTTTGTTTTCTTCTTGACTGAGAGTGGTGGAAAACTGGTCAAATGCATGATATGTTCAGACTTTCGAACTCATATCTGTTCTTTTCACAGATGGTAATAATTTTTCTTTGTGCTGCAAAAAGTTTTCTGCAAACATGGTGATACTGGGCATACAGTATACTGCGGGCAAATCACTCTGTGTCCTTTGTACAAGTTTCTCCCCTGTTTTGCCTCTTCTTCGTCTTTCTGACATTACTTGAAATCGAAATTTGTTACTAAACCTCCATCGAGTATGTTCGCCATCAACATGTGTGCATTTTAGAAAATTATATTATTCGGAAACAACTATGTGTTGTTAAAACAAACTTTTCTATATATGATTTTGTTTGTTCCGTATAGGGCAGTTCTATCATCACACTAAATTTCTTGAACTAAAAAACGACATAGAACAGAAATTCATCATTCCGAAGCAAAAGATGCAGAGATATTAAACACTTTGTGTACGGTGGCCACGTATAAAGCCCTCATAAATATTAAACGTTTCACAAGAGTGGCAAATGGCACTTGGTAGATTTGGCGCTATCTAGTTAGCAAATGTCAATTATAAAATATGTGCATTCTGAAACATGCTTACTAGAAAAACTCTTGTTTCGCCTACTGGGCTAATGATGCTACCACCATTGTTACCGCTGTATAGTAATTTGTTTTTAGAATAGTTTTGATTTAGAATGCAAACATGGTTTAATTAACCCTCCAAACACTATATATATATAGTGTGCTTATGAATGAATTCAGTTTCTGAAGTGGTATTGACAATGAAGAACCTTAGCTGACACTGAAATGACGTTTTGTATACTAGCTAGATTGTTATGCAGAATAAGGAATCAAACACAAACAAAAAAACCAATGAAAGGCAACCTGGCTGAAAGTTGTAACTAAAAAGGTTGCACTTGCGTTGGTTGTAATGACCATGCAATTGGCACTGTTTTTATTCAGCAAAACACCAATAATATATATATATATATATATATATATATATATATATATATATATGAATAAGATTATACTTAAGTCTAGCGTGATCTGTATTGTTATCACAGACAATCATAGTACGACAATGAGACTATATGCAAAAGATCTTGTCGATTTGAAAATAAAGTATTAAGAGCAACATTAGGAGTCAAGTGGGACGATAAGAGAATTAACTGAAGTTCATACGCAGATGACGTAATGAAGAACGGGAGATGAAATTGGCTTAGACATGTCCTTCGCATGAACCCTGGGTGAAGAATATTGCGTGTTAGTGTCATCTGGGCTTCTGTGAGGTTCAGAATTGTTCGGAGACCCAGACCAATTTCGATGAGAACTATGGGAAACGGATGCTGGTGATGGGTGGAGATTTGTGTAAGACAAAACAAAGGTCACTGGACCGTACTTCACGCGGCGCTGCAAGTGTTGCTGTCGATGATCTTACTTTTATGGTTATGAATTTTCCGTGCTTATAACTAAGAAAAAAATAAGTATATCTTAGTTTAACCAGACCACTGAGCTGATTAACAGCTCTCCTAGGGCTGGCCCGAAGGATTAGATTTATTTTTACGTGGCTAAGAACCAATTGGTTACCTAGCAACGGGACCTACAGCTTATTTTGGAATCCGAACCACATTATAGCGAGATATTAATTTCTATCACCAGAAACAAATTCCTCTTGTTCTTCACTGGCCGGTCGGAGATTCGAACTCGCGAACACTGTCGCATTGACTTGGAGTGCGTTGAGAGGAAACTGAAACGCATACGGTTATGTTTGGTTTCAGTGTGTGTGTGTGTGTGTGCGTGTGTGTAGATGGCAGCGACACAGAAAATTTTTAGTTCTTGTGGAATCTTGCAAATCATCCGTAATCCTATCAAAAAAGTAAGAAAATTTTTTTTTAATGTTACTAAAATGAAAAATGACAGCTACAAATTTAAGATAGCTATGACCTAGGATACTAAAGGAGAAATCATAGTTAATGGCATTCGGCTACGAAGATGTACTGATCGTGTACACGTTTCATTGAGCTGATAGGGAAGTTAGACCCTCAGACTTCCTAGCTTGGTAGACGGTAGCCATTAGAAAAAGGGTGGGACAGTAAATAGGCTTTAAAATTCATCATATATAGATAAATGAATGAATAAAAAATATATATACTGTGTGTATATATATATTTATTTATTTATTTATATTTTTATAAATATATATATATATATATATATATATATATATATATATATATATATATATATATATATATATATATATATATATATATATATATATATATATATATATATATATATATATAAAATATATTGTTATAGTGTTTATATATATATATATACACGATAGTATACTTGGTGCTTTTCCGCCAGTGTGTATGTATACGGTAAAATATCCGTTCATTGTTATTAGTGTTTAGGGTTATGTACTTTAACTATATCAGCAAGCACTCGATAGTATACTTGGTGCATTGTTATTAGTGTTTAGGGTTATGTACTTTTTTCGATAGTATATACTGACTTTTCCCCAGTGACCCTTAGCTTGCAGTAGGTTTGCAGTAGTCCTGTATCAAAATTTGAGGTATGGCTACTAATACTCCCTATGTCAGTTTTCATTCAATTTCTAATTCTCAGAAAATCTTTGCATTCTCTCCAAAATAATTTTTTATTACTTAGAGGAAATCTGATATCCTAATCTAAAGTCCTTCTTAAATATATGATAGTTTGCCAATAAAGTTCCGAATGTCTCCTGCTAGCTCAGCTTTCCTCTCCTCCTTCATACTGATGGAGCTATAGCTTGTCTTCATATTTAAAGGGCCATAGTCTTTGTCGTCATCTAACTCTTCCATCAGCAATTCCAGTGGCCCTAATTCCCCTCTAATCCTCTTTGATCCTGTGCCTTCTACAAGTTGTTTTAGTTCCTCAATGGCGGGGTGGGTATAGTACTCAGCTAGCACGCTGCTGGCCCAGCGTTCGATTCCCCGACCGGCCAATGAAGAATTTGAGGAAATTATTTCTGGTGACAGAAATTCATTTCCCGTCATACAGTGGTTTGGATTCCACAATAAGCTGTAGGTCCTGTTGCTAGGTAACAAGTTGGTTCTTAGCCACGTAAAACAAATCTAATTCTTCGGGCCAGCCCTAGGAGAGCTGTCAATCAGCTCTGTGGTCTACCTAAACTAAGGTATACTTAACTTACAAGTTGTTTGTTTGCAAGTTTCTTGCATCCTTCAATGCCTCGTAATGCAGAGGGCCTCTGTGAATTTCCACCATTCATGACTTTAAACCTGTGCTGTATCTTCCACATCTATATTCATCTCCAGCTTTCCATCTCATAGTTCTCATACAAATAAGTCTGAGTGTCCAAATTCTTCTGGTGCCCAGGAGAGCCCAGCTGGCAAAATCAATTACTATTCTTCCACCGGTTATACAAAGAAGTCCAAACAATTTGCATCTTTTCATTGTTATCTCAACGTACATATGGGAATTTTTATTTATATCCTATCATCTGACTCATAATATTTCTCTCAAAGCTTTATTCTTAAGTCGACAAAACCTTTGGCGTATCATGATTTACGCATGTATAGCAATAGAGATCCTACTTTCATATACAGTTTCAGTCTACATTACTTGATTTCCAAATCTTATTCACTCTGCCCATTATTTGATAAAGATATAATACCTGTATGGTAAAGAGTTCCAGATTCAGGATTGCAAAGGGAAGAAATAATAACTTGTTCGTCAGAGTGAAAAATTCCCCGTGCGCATTCCATACCATCCCATGGTTTGACACCACCATCTCAAGTTGTTTTGGAGAGCTTCATCTAAAATCATCCCGATAGTAGTGAATGGTATAATAATATTGAGGATATTGTTACTGAAATTAAGGAATAAAGCCACTGATACTGTTCAACTAAGTCCTCAGAGAGGAAATAAGCTCAGTCGTTGAAGTTTGAGTAAGATCAGGCGTGTTTTCAGTCAGCGTTCATTCTAGACGCGCCTTGTAACTCTTTGACACCTTACCTCTTCATTCTGTTTGTGTAACCCTCCAGATCGTTTCACTTTTCTGACAATATTGGAAAAATAATTTCATTTCCAACTCTTACGACATTGGTTCACAATGTTTCTTAGTTATGGAAATCTGTTTCGTCATTATTTTTTGGTAGCTTCTCGGTATCCACCTTGGCGCATTGTTGGTTAAACCCGTCTCTTAAGGTCTGTTACAAGCTTCTGATTATGAAATTTTGCTTACGATTATCACTGTGTCTCCTGCGCACGCGGATGGTCACGGGAATGACGACAGCGTTTGCTTTTAATAGTACGTCACCCACTGTTGCTAAACTTCCGAAGGCCAAGAGACCAGTGCAGTGCTGAAACGCGAATTGAGTGCTTGACATTCGCATTTTCTATTTATATTTCCCCAATATGTGATTCCATCTGCACGGATAATCTCCAAAAACATTGTTTTTCTCTAAGTGTTAAACTAACTGTTTGTTTACGTTTTCATGCATACCTTGTGTTTAGTGTCTCAATGAAATAATATTATATTTCTACTCCCCTGTGGTCTTATGCTGTTGCTTCGATTGTATAAATAATGATATCTCACATGTTTCCGTAGATACTTTTGACCTTTTCATACTTTTGCGCTGATGACACATAATTCATCTTTTACTCTCCCTTATAAGATTTTATTGCTTATAAAATGACATTCTTTAAATATCGAAATTGAAAGTGGGGAATATGGCCATACCTTACATTAAAACAAGGTTATAATTTACCTGTAAGATATTTTTATTTCCTAAAACGCCACCAGAAAGAGGCTTTAGTGCCCTTGAGATTTATGCGACAGTGGGTGGATGGTAGATGACTTGAGAATAAAAACAGATGCAAAGGTTCGTCCCTTTGGTGAGTCGTCGTTGGCATGATCTGTATCGTCGCTGGTTGATGTTTTCTCTTTTAATCAGGATGCCAGCGCCGCCTTGAGAACACTTCAATCCTTTTATATATATTGCTTATACGTACACATCATATACGCGGAAAACAGACATCACAAACACACACGCTTGCGCACAGTCATACACACACACAAACATAAATATATATGTGTGTATATGTATATATATATATATATATATATATATATATATATATATATATATATATATATATATATATATATATATATATATATATATATATATATATGTATGTATGTAATATATATATATATATATATATATATATATATATATATATATATATATATATATATATATATATATTCTTCTTCTTCTTCTTCGTTTTAACATGCTTTTTCCCATTTTTATATGGGGTAAGCACGATGCCTTCTTTTTGAAGGACTTTTGATTTGGCGTTGGGGTAGGCCGAAGCCTCGATCGGCTGCCCTGCCTGACATCGCTTAGACCCCGGTAACGATGTGTACGTGTATCGTACCAATCCCCAGCTCCCTTTCTCCCAGCAGCGAGGAGAACTGGGCGGTTAGGTCGACAGTTCGAGACGTGTGAGGTGTCTGTTATGTTTTTCGAAGATGTTGGAGTGGCTTTGTTTATGTGTGTATTAGTCTGTAACACCCATTTGCTTTCAGCAAACCTATCCGATGATTACATACGTAATCCCGGGATGTCTACACGGATAGCAAAGTGTCCGCCTTCTCTGACCAGTCAGCTGCGGATTTGAACCCACGCCACGGACCTCTACGAAGTCCTAGGCCGCTGCTCTACCGACTGAGCCACTGAGGCTCTATATATATATATATATATATATATATATATATATATATATATATATATGTGTGTGTGTGTGTGTGTGTGTGTGTGTGTGTGTGTGTGTGTGTGTGTGTGTATGTATGCATATCATACTGTTTCCTTTAAAAAGGGTGAACTCCAGGGAAAGAAAAAATCATATTAATCCTTTAACTGCTGAATTGTTGGTGAACCTCCTCTGCATGAAACTTCACAGCATTAACCACATCATACACTTAAACAGAAAGTTCATCAGCATTGTCTCAAATCCCGCAGCATACATGAATTTTTGCAGTTCCTGGGTGTTAAGGCACTTCCTTTCCATTTCATTTCACACCATATACTAAACACTTTTTAGGCGTCCACCCTGTCGTAACACTGCCAGACTTTACATTATTTTCACCAACTGATTATTCTCAATTCTCTCCACATGACCAGACCATCTCGGTGAACTATGATCTATACTTTGAACCATGCTAAGTGCTTACTGCAAGTACTTACACATTTCTTATGCTTTGAGTTTTATTTAAGCTATGTATATTATATAAACAGCTCATTTCAGTAGCTTCAAGATTTTTTCTTTCATATATACTCAACATCCAAACTTCTCTTCCATAAAGGAGAGTTGGTTCAACACTCCTTTCCTACATTCCTACCTTGGCTTTTGTAGGCACTCTTTCCAATTTTTTGCGCAATTTCTGCCTCTCTATCTACACACCTATGCTCTTACTTACCCCTTCCCACTTCTTTTCTTCATCTGCTAAATTTACTCTTAGATACCTATACAAATAAACTGATTCTCATTCTTAAACTGTCCTAATTAAGTTCCACCACTCCACTCCTTGGTATCCAATTACCCTCAGAACCTCGCTCATGGTCATATGTACTCTCAGTATTTTCTTCTCACAAGCTATTTCAAACTCACCAATTTCTGCAGTTTCTATTCACTGTTCCTAACAGTAATTCCATATTCAAACATCAACAATTCCACACGGTATTCCCAATTCATTTTCTAATTCCACAATTTTGTCTCTGTATCTGATCCTTTCTCTGATTGCTTGCATTGTTACATCCACAAAGACACTGAACCGCAATGTATAGATATGAACCTTTTTCTCAGTCCACTGTTACACCAAACCAGTCATCTCCCACCTATACATTCTACCACACCCTTTGCTTCCATCATAAAGAAATTTTAATCACATTTAACATTATATCTTCTATTCTCAACAGCCTCCTTATTACCCCAATATTAAGTCTATCTTTAACTTTTCTCGGTCCATGTGTTCTACATACAGTTTTTTTCCTTTACCATAACTTCTCATATGACTTTCATACCAAACACTCAGTCCACAACCCGAAGAGATGATGCTGGCACGATGACCTCGGGCTTGAAGACGTCACAGAAGGGTGGCTGGGAATTCAGCAGAGATGTTGCTGGTACGATGACCACAGGCTCGTAGACATCACAAAAAGGGATGTCTTTAAGATGAGGCAGCAAATGCTGTTTCTCCAAGAATCCGGAGATTGTGCAAATGGAGGGCAGGAAGAGCTGAAGTCTTGTCCTCGCTACAGGCAGGAAGGGCTGAAGACTCTTCCTCGCCACAGGCAGTAAGGGCTGACTACTTCACTTTGTCACAGACAGGAAGGGCTTAGCGACTAATCCTCCACACAAGTAGGAAGGGCTGACTACTTTTCTTCGTCACTGGTATGTAGGCTCGCTGCTTCACCTCGTCTCAGACATGGAGAGCTTAGGGACTTCTCATCACAAACAGGAAGGGTTGGCTGCTTCTCTCTGTTTTGGGCAGGACCAGATTTTATGAAGAAGAGTAAGGGTCATCCGAAGGGTGACTCCCGTTGGAACCTTGCTTTGTCTGACCTCTGATTGCCCTCTCTGTCTGTCTATATCTGTGTCTTGGGCAGTCTTCTGGAAGCTTATATACCACTGTATGGGCAGAGCTAATGACGACAGACAATCGTCATTCTCATATAAGGATTTTTTTTTATTTTCTGCACAGTGATTGGTTCCTAATAACCGCCCCTTTCCAGTCACGCAATAGAAGATTCCAGATCAGATTTTCTGATGCCATGTGGATCAAATATTTTGCCATGTTACAAAGGCATGGCATGAGATACCACTTGGTGTCATTTCCACAAGAAAGGGTTTTCATCGAATCACTAATTGTCCACCACGCGTTGTCAACAGTAACTGACTGGTGAGCAAACACAGGAAGCAGTCACATCTTGGAAAAGAGGTATTTTGAGGTCCAGTTGTTCATTAACCCTTCTCTACATTTATTTCCTTACAGAACAACTTATTCTCCCAAAAGTTATTGTTCATCTTCTCCCCCTTATTTTTATTGCTTGTTCTCTTCTTTTCTCACTCTCTTTTTAACTAGCCATTCCACACTCCTTCATATCATCTGTCTTGCACTCCACAAATACTCTCCTGATTTTTTTAAAAGAAACTTGCCATTCCTCAGTTCACCCTTGTTGTTCCCTTTCTCTAAAGACCCTCAAAAACTCCTTGCTGTCCCTAAGGCCCTCATTTTTACCCCTTTTACTGCTCTTAGTTATTGAAAACCCACAAAACTTCCCTGTTGTCTCTACGTGTCCATCTTGAAACTTTACAGTCTCTTATTATATTTCTTCTACCTCTTTGTCTTTAACCCCTTCCCACTGTGAAGTCCTGATATGTTGCCAGGACCCTCAGGGTATCCTCCCTTCAAAACAGAAATCTGTGTGACACACCAAGTACTCTAAAGAAACACAGATCCCGCACTCCTGATTCAACCAGTCTTTTACGCATTTTTCAGAAGCTGCTATATGTCATTGTTAGAACTGTAAATAATAACATATGTCGGGCACTGCAAGCTTTCCAACCGTATGTATTTGAAATTTATTCCTAATTTGTATATAGAATTGTTAACCATTCTTTAGGTGTGGGAAAACACATGATTGTATATAGATATCCCTCTGTTTTTCCATATGTCAAATGGTACTTTTACGCTTTCAAGAGTTCTTGACCTGTCAGAGATTTTGTGTCAATAAATCAGGATACACCTTGACTCTGCCTCTTACACACCTCCTCATTAGACTGGTGACCCTGAAGATGACCGACACCGCCAACACCAGCCCACCCAGAGACAGTGCTGCAGCAGCAAGAATCTTCACAACCCACGACCCAGAGGCCTGGTTCTTCAGGGCAGAGATCATTTTCAGGTCTAAGATCTCGTCTTCATCCCCGCAAAGCTGATGCCATCCCCAAGTTCCTGCCAGACGACGTCTTGCAGAATACAGAATGGCTTGCCAACCAACAGACCACCATCACCTATGAAGCGCTGAAGGACCAACTAAGGTCATCCTTCAGCATGCCGCCCACCCTCAGAGATAGGAAATTCCTAGACAACATAGAGGCAGCAACAGGAGACCAGTGACCAACGCATGTCTACAAGCAACTGCAGTGGCTAGTTATGATCCCTGCCACAGACGGCTGCCCGAAAACTAAATTGAATCTTTTGAGAGAGGTCCTACTCACAAAATTACCCTGGCAAACAGTCACTGCCATCCCAGTGCATCAACCATGGACCTTAACGATTTCCTGAGGACAGTCGACACCGTCCACCTGGCCCACAAGTCGATGGAGACTACACAACCACCCGTAGCAGCAGCCAACCCCCAGCCACAGTAGCAGACCAACACAGAGATGGACAACGATCCAGAGGGCCCTGCCGCCCCCATACACAGTTACCAGAGCTCCAGGTGGAAAAACAAACCCAAGTACAAGCCTGATACAGAAGAACGATCCAAAGGGCATTTGTTTCTACCATTGCAAATTCGGGAGTGAAGCCCAAAAATGTGAAAATGATTGCCACATGTCAACAAAATAATTGTCAGCGGTGGGCAGACTGGTTGCCCCTTAAGAGAAACCCTGCCTGCTTTCTGCTGTCTTTCTTCCAGGTACAGGCAAAAAGACATGACATGTTTTTTCATCTTAGACCGAAGATCAGATACAAAGTTCCTGGTCGACACTGGTGCATGCAAATTGTTTGTGCCAGCCAACTCGCACAGACGCCTAAGTCCAACCTCCAGCACTCTACAGGTGTCCACTGCCAGTGGAGCCCTGCTGAAAATATATGGGAAACGGACCATGAATTTGTCGTCTAGCGGGAAGCAGTACAACTGGACGTTCATCACAGCAGATGTGACAATCACACTTTTAGGAGCAGACTTCCTAAAAGCCCATGACCTGCTGGTGGACATAGCGAAACAGCAGCTGATCATATGACCCTCCCTCATATCCCCACTCATTCTGACTCCAGCACCAGAGGTAAATCACCTCCTACAGGAGTTCCTGGAGGTATTTAAGGAGAACCTGCAGCACGACCTAACCAAACCCACAAAGCACCACATTCAGCACCACAAAGTCACCGAAGGTCTCCCAGTGCACATCCATTTCAGATGTTTGGCCCCAGGAAAACTCTCCCACACCAGACAAGCTTTCTGGGACATGGAAAAAGCAGGAATATGCCAAAAAGCCTCCAGCCCCTTGGCATCTCCCCTACACATGGTATGTAAACCTGACGGCACATGATGACCCTGCGGCTACTACCAGAGACTCAACATCAAGACAATTCCTGAAAGTTATCCACTGCCAAACATCACTGACATAACAGACCTGATGGATGGTGCCAAAATATTTACGAAGATCAACCCGTTGAAAGGATACTTCTAAGGCCTGGTCACAAAGGAGGAAATAGAAAAAAACGGCTATTTTCACCCCCTTCAGCACGTACTCCTTCAACTACAGCTGCTTTGGCCTTCGGAACTCAGGTGCAACCTTCCAATGTCTGATGGACAAAATCCTGGGCAACCTACCCTTCTGCATCGTCTACGTTGATGACATACTGATATTCAGCCCCAACAACAAACAATACATGAGAGACGTCATGCGGGTCCTGCAAATACTTAAAGAAAATGGACTTGTAGTCTGAAAAGACAAATGCAAATGGGCTAACCCGGTAGTGGAATTCCTGGACCACCAAGTAATCCCCGAAGGTGTCAAGCCCCTCCCGACTAAGGTCCAAGCAATCACCGACTTCCCAAAGCCCAACAAAAATCAAAGCAGTCCAAGAATTTATGGGAATAATTAACTATTACCACTGTTTCATACTCAACTTTGCTGAAATAATGGCCCCAATATATGATTGCTTAAAAGGAAAACCTAAAAAATTATGTTGTATGAAAAACAAGATAAAGCCTTCAAGCAATCCAAAAAATCAATCACCTCTGCTACCACACTAATCTTTCCTTTACCCATAGGTCCCTCACCCTAATGACGGATGCAGGTAGCACAGTGATGGGTGCGGTACTCAACAAGACACAGATGATGGTCGTTGCCCGTTTGCATTCTTCAGCAAGAAGTTATCACCAGCAGAACAAAAGTGCTCCACATTCAACCAAGAGTTACTGGCAATCCACATAGCCATCTGCTACTTCTGACACATGCTAGAAGGACGACAATTCGTGGTGCAGATGGACCACCAACTGTTGGTACACACCTTCACCAAAAGCGGAGATGGGTGGTCAGCAAGACAGCACCGTCACCTATCGTCAATAACAGAACACTCCTGCACCATGAGATACTTAAAGGGCTCTTCCAACGATGCCCTTTCCTGACATTCCATCAACACCATGCAGATCGTCATATCATATCCCGAAATAGCATCGGCTCAGGAGGATGATTAGGACCTACAGCGACTTTGGTGGGAGAACCCTGCCCTTACGTGGAGTGACCTATCCATCAACGAAGGAGAGACGTCCATCGCCTGTGAGACACCCTTGCCCATACCTGACATTCGGGTTGAGAAAGAAAGCCTTCAACCTTACCCACAACCTATCCCACTTATCAGGCAGATCCACCGCCGGAACCCTGTCGGTGCGGTACATCTAGTGGGTAATGAAGGCGGACATCAAAAAGTGGGCAAGAGAATGCCTTCCATGCCAAACATAAAAAATAATGAGGCACACAGAATTAGGGGTAGGAGACTTCCTGACAACACAGCGACGATTGGCCCACATCCACTTCGACAGCATGAGACCCCTGCCCCTTTCTGAGGGGTACAAGTATCTCTTCACAATCATCAACAGAAACACCAGATGGCCAGAATCAATACCAGTAAGACAGCAGACAGCAGAGAGTTGTGTGAAAGCACTAATAGGCTGGGTCAGCAGGCATGGGACACCACAATACATAACAAGTGATAGAGGAGCCAACTTCACCTCCACCTTATGGAGCTCCCTTGCCGCCAGCCTCGGGACAACACTCATTCACGCAACATCATATAACCCAGAAGAGAACGGCATGGTGGAGCAGCTGCACCGCTCCTTCAAATCAGCACTCACCGTCAGATGTCAAGGCGGGAGTTGGAGAAAGGAATTAACGTGGGTCTGATTGGGACTAAGAACAGCCCCGCACACAGCATTCAGTGCATTGCCGGCAGAAGCACTTTACGAGTAAGCATTAGCAATTCCAGCAGATGTTTTTCAAAACCTGACAGAGCCCACGACTCTTCCAGACATCCGTAGAGTATTGGGAAATATCATGCCGGCAAAGACAACATACGAAGTAGCAAGAAAAGAATATGTCCCCAAAAACCTTAAAAGAGCAAAGTATGCATTCATAAGAATAAACACAAACAAGCCCCCATCTCTCCAGCCTACTTGGGACCACACCGATACTACAATGGAGAGAGAAAGCGTATCAGTTGACGGTGGATGGGAGGATCTCCTGGGTCGCCACCGACAGATTAAAACCAGCCTACATCCCCGACTGTGACCCACTCCCCTAGGCTTACTTTTGTGGGGGAGAGTACTGTGAGGTACGTGACACACAGAGTACTCTTCAAGAAACACAGATCCAGCGCTCCTGATTCAAGCAATCTTTTACGCATTTTTCAGAAGCTACTTTATGTCATTGTTAGAACTGTAATTACTAACGTATGTCAGGCACTGTAGGCTTTCTAACCATACATATTTGAAGTCTCTTCCTAATTTGTATATAGACTTGTTAACCATTCTTTAGGTGTGAGAAAACACATCTGATTGTATATAGAGATCCCTCTGTTTTTCCATATGTCAAATGGTACTTTTACGCTCACAAGAGTTCTTGACCTGTCAGAGATTTTGTGTCAGTAAATCAGAATGCACCTTGACTCTGCCTCTTACCCGCCGCCGTGTTATACCACTACTTCCATTTCCTCCTTATGTATTCGCTTCCTTCTTAGCTATTAATTATATGTCCACCCATATTGTCATCACTCCCTCTTTAGCTTAAAGCAATGTTTTAACTTTAGCTTCGACTAAGCGTCAGAACTTAGCACTTAGCATCACAAGTTTATCTCCTGTCTTGCTGAATCTTGCCCACATAATCCTTGATCTAACATATTTGTGTTCTTTCACCCATCCCCAGAATCTTTCTGATGATACATTCGCTACTTCTTCCCTGGTTTTGCACCTTTCAGTCACCCCAGACGCAGCCTTTCTTTACACACTTTTCTTTCACCTTTCTCCCGCTGAAGTCGAAGCCTAAAGTTATCTCTCCTTGAACAAATGAAAGGTCATATATTTCTTCTCAGATGCATATAAAAATTATGCTTTTACTTGAATGTTTCTCTCCCAAATTATCTAGCCTGAGGAGGAATTTTGCTTAGACTGAGCTGTTCATGAGAACCAGGGCAAGAATAAATGATGCCGTTGCCACTTTGAGGAGTAACAGAAGGATTTGTAAACGTTAGGCTTCATGGATGCATTCTGTATTTAATGCAAAGTATATTGAAGAAAGTAGGAGAAGTACCAAATATTTGAATAAGTGCTCACCCATCCTTTCAAGAAGACAAAATCGACAGTCCCTGACAACAACAGACTTTATTAGAAAATATGAATGCATGGATGCGAGTGGGAAGGGTTTTAGTGAGTGTGTGTGTGTGTGTTAGTAGGTTTTGGTAAAAAAAAAAAAATGGTTAATTCTGTTGTGTTTAACGTGACTAAATAAGTAAAGTTTAGAGCCACAATTTAAAACATAACAAGAAAACCCTCAGGAGTTGATCTTGTATCATTCAGTAAAAAATTATTACTTAAGATGACCTATGCTGCATTATATGAAGGCCTCTATAAACATGTATGAGAGATTCAAACATTTTAAGGACACTTTCTGTTAAGTTATTACGGGACAACATGAACATAGCAAGTGTGTCTTAATTTAAAAGATGTAACTAGAATTTTTTTAAGACCCTGCTTCATCATGTTTGGGAGAATGGAAGGCAACAGACGGCTAAAAGGTGATGTATTTGTTTTCGGTAATGTAATTATATAAAAGATTATATATATATATATATATATATATATATATATATATATATATATATATATATATATATATATATATATACACACACACACGTATATATATATATATATACACACATACAATATATATGTACGCCATTCCCTATTGGAGGTAAAAGAATGTTGAAAAATGTGTACATGTACACGACGAATCAACATCGAGAGAGAGAGAGAGAAGAGAGAGAGGGAATGTGTATCAACGACGAGCTGAAAGTATACCTCGATGGCAGTCTCCCAAATTGTTGAAACTTCGTCGTCCAAAATACTTTTGCCCATCTCTTGTGGGGAAAGAACTGTTCGCTCTCAGAGCTCGGACATGCTGTTTTCTTGAGCTTTTTTTTTTGTACAACTTTTTTGTTCTTTTCTCGCTAGAGTTGGTAGGTAGGAAGGCGCTAGTGTGCTATTGTTTCGCGTCCGAGTTTGTAGTAGTAGACCCAGGAGCCCTGTGAGCACTTTTTACCCTGGGAATTGATGGCGTTTTAATGTCATTGAAATATCATCTCCTGTGAATAATCAAGTTTTTATTTCAAGCTCATCACGATGGTCATAAAAGTGCCGTAGAATGGCGCTACATGATGGGAATTTATATCTTCGGTGTTTGTGCCAAGTGATCATTTTTCACAAACCAGAGGTCTCCCAGCACAGTGTTGGTGGTGACTAGCAGAAAGCAGTGAATCAGATTCATAAGGATTTACCAGCGTGGCTGACTGCCGACCGCCATCGCCGCTCCAGTGATATGAAGTGAACTGCAAATAAAGTACTCGTGCTGCTGGGTGAAAATAAATGGATTCCTCGCCTTTGTTTTTTTGCGTAATGTTTCATAAAGTAAAAATGAAACACGAGTTTCATGAAAGTTTTATAAAATCCAGGATGTGTTCATGAATTATGTTCAGTTAAAATTCGCAGAAATACAAGAATGAGGCCATCCAGCATCACAGAAGTGTCAAACGCAGGTGTCAGATGAACTGTCAGGCTACTTGTCAAAACGGTCCTCAGACTGGCAATGACAGTCGCCCCTGTTGTCCGTTCAGGCGATTTTTCTTTTTTTTTTTTCCTGGTTAAACGCCTTAACAAATTAGTGATAACTTAGAAAATCGAACATGAGGGTGGGTGTGTGTGTGTGTGTGTGTGAAAGAGAGAGAGAGAGAGAGAGAAAGAGAGAGTGAGAGAGAGAGTTGTATTTTGTGCATTCTGGTGTATGTTCTCGTGACTGTGTTCCAGAGAGAAAAATTTTAACTTTTTGGATGCATTTTCAGGTAAAAGTTTTGCTCATGGTAATATACCGCAAATGTTATTCAAAGTATTTTCTGATTGTCACTTAACTTTTGAATGGTGTACGTTAATACTTTAGGTGCTGTTTTTTTGTGGTTCCTAATGACGACGAAAATACTATTGGTGTTATTATTCGAACACCCATACTGTAAAAATGAGTAATCATATAAAAAATGGCCCAGACAGGGAGGCCCTACCTAGGGACGTTCGGTGCTGTCCTAAAGTCCGGATGAAGGTAGTGTACTTGTGTTCTGCTTACGTGATGCAAAGACAGGCAGTCAGCGTTGAGAGAGGGTGGCCGTCCGCTGAACGTCGCGTCGGCAAGTTTAAATTTCAAGTTCATTATCCGTAGACTGTTGTTTTTAACCTGGTAAAAGTAAATATGCGGTCAAACTTGACTTGTTATTACTGTTGTTGTTGTTGTTGTTGTTTTGAAACAACGGGTACAAAATATCAGAGTCGAATTTATGAGACAATCCATTGTATAATGTTGGAGGACAATTTTTTTGTCGTCTAGGAAAAAATAATTTTCATTGTATTCCATTCCGCTAACTCATTTTATTATTTAGAGATTATGCCAGCCGTTACAAGCCATCCTGCAGAGATATTACTGTTTTCAGTATGCAGTGTCAATATTGGTTTTATGTCATTCATCTACTCACCAAACAACAGTTATCGTCCGTAAGAGGAAAAACATTTTCTCCATGAATGAAGTTCACTCTAACCACATAGCGCTGACTCCCATCCCCCAACCCCTGCGGTCTGGGCTCCCTCCCTCCCTCCCTCTCTGCACTTGAGGTGTGATCAGTAATGATATTGTTCTAGAACCGATGCCACAACACCCAAGTATTAGTTGATAATGGGAGTGTTGGCCCTTGCTTTTGTCACGGTTACCAGACGGAGATTAGATGTGATAAAAATTATTTCTTAAAAACAAAATTCCACAGCAGCAGACAGGTGATTAGCATTTGTCACATTGCTTATCACAGATTCATCTGATTTGGAATTAATAAGAAAAATTATTTATTTTCCAAATGGAACTTCTTCACTGGAATTAATATACTAGGTTGTTTAGAATACATACACGTACACACAAACACCCTTGCCCACACACACTCACACTCAGGTACACACGCATATAGATTATATATATATATATATATATATATATATATATATATATATATATATATACATATATCAATATGTATATATATATGTGTGTGAGTGTGTGTATATAGATATATATGTATATATTATATATATATATATATATATATATATATATATATATATATATATATAAAATTATATATTATATTTATCATTTATATATACATATATATAACTATACACACACATATATATAACAATACATGTATATGCGTGTATATATATATATATATATGTATATATATATATATATATACACACAATATATGTATATATATGTATATATATAGATATATTTATATTTGTCAATATATATGCATATATAATATACACACACACATATATATATACACAATACATGTATATGCGTGTATGTATATAGATATATATGTATATACTGATATATATATATATATATATATATATTTAATATATATATATATATATATGTGTGTGTGTGTGTGTGTGTGTGTGTGTGTGTGTGTGTGTGTGTAGTAGAAATGATCTCGAGTCTTTGACCAACGCTTTCTTAAGTCAGGCACGAAGGATATGTAACTGATAATATTTATATTTTGGAAAAAGGTATTATTACTGAATAGTACCCGTCAGGGACGGTATGAATGATGCTTGATTTCCGTGACTTGTTGTTACGCAACTTGAAACTAATCTAAATGTTGTCCTATTACTAATTGCAGGTCATTAAAAAAAAAACCGTCTGCGTTAGATTATATGACTAAGCCTACCGGCTGTACTCAATAACAAAGGATGATAGGCTGTACTCAATAACATAGGAAGATATTATATATATATATATATATATATATATATATATATATATATATATATATATATATATATATATATATATATATATATATATATAATGTTCGTTACCTAACTCTCGATTCCGCTTTAAAAGTTATGAAATTTACTAGTCACGCTTTGTAAGTAAATGGGTTACCATGTGTGACGCGTGTAATACCTCAAAACCCCTGGAGAGATTAGTTTATATTTATCTAAAATGTCAGAAACGAGAAAGCTTTGGAAATAGTTATAAGCAAAAATAAAAGGCGTAAATGTTCAGGCGCAGTTACTTGGAAAATCAGAAATTCAGCAGCAGTATTTAAGCTCAGGCGGAAGTGAGCCTACCGCAAAGAAGAAACTGGAATCCAACACTAACATAATTTTATTTAAGAGAAAAATTGTCATCATTGTGATCCATAACCTCACCTACTGTAGATTATCTGAAAAGAAGTAATTGCTGACGACATTTCAGGGGACAACTGTTGCTTTATCAGTAAATGACTAGAGAACTAAAAACTGATCAGCCGCAATGTGTATCTGCTATGACATATCGAAGCACTGACTGGTTTTAGTAGCTGGTGACGAAGGATAAACAGCGATGCTTGTAGATAATGTGCTGTAGTATATAGCAACGTTTTTTATTATGAAAAGAACATGAGCATGCTTTCTTTTGAAAGGAAACATTATATTGGTTACAGGCAGCTCTCATAGCAATTTTTGATAAATCATAACACGAAGCCTTTGATTAAACTATGGAATTAAATTTAAATTGACCCATGTGAATTATACTGATTTGTTGCAACTGGACGTCTTCCTTCAAGAAGTGCCAAATTATTCCCAGTTATCTACGTAACTCAATCAAGACAAACTCATAAACGCTTAGTAAAAGTATTATGAATTTCTTATGGAGGAAGACGTTAAAAGCAATGGATCCTTAGAGAGTTAAACCAGTGAAATCATCGCAAAGTTAACAGCAGCGCGAAAGAAAATGAGGTTGCTATTACCTATGATCACTGATAAGAAATTAGGAAATACCGACCTTCATAACATAGAATTCAAGGCTCTATATCACTAACCAATCCAACTATTGAGTATTTGGGACATATGACCCACCCCAAATGTTAAACAACCATTGTCACTACTGATTACCACATTAAGGCAACAGAAAGTGGAAACGGAGGCGAGTAAACTGATTATTATTTTAGAAATCCTATACAGCATATGAAGGTTATGCTCGATCTCTACGGCAAGAGAACTCGAGCCACTCTTTTATAATAAAAAATGTTGGTATATGTTGAACTGATGTTGAGAGAAACAATACTGTAACGGTTGCTATAACTAAGAGGCATAGCCTGGATTTCCCACTGTAGTGATGGCGAGTTCAAACACTGCTCGAGGTGTTAATAGACTTAGCGTCTCTAAGGATTGGATTTTTCGGTAACTATTTGTTTACATGCTGAATCATCAGCTGCTACTTGTATTGATCCCTGTAGATCCTTAAGTGTGAAGAGAGAGGTCTTTTGGGGGGGGGCTGATATATATATGTTGATATCAGGTCTCTAGGACATGTGCGACAGCGCAGGGACATGTCTCTTGGCCCCCCAACCCCTCTGCTCAGGAGCAACCTTAAAAAGGTTTATATTTGCGGGAAATCATTGTGTTTATTAAATCGACTTTTTTTTTGTGGAATCGGCCTCCTCGCGTGGGCCATGAAGAGTAACGTGTGAAGAACGTTGTCTTTTCCATAGCTTTATGTTAAATGCTGTCAGTAAAGTGGAGTAACTGATTTATATGAGTTTTAACAAATAAATCAAAGGCCATTTTACCAGGCTGAAGTGAAAGTGTACCTTAATTGAAGGTGACTCAGTTGTGCCAGAATACTCCGGTCAAATATTTGGATATATTTTCAACGAGGCTTTAGGGAAATGGGTTCATTCGAAAGGACGGTACGGTGGAAGAGCAGTGCCCGCTTGGTGAAATTTCTTGACGACATTATTTATATCGATACATTATGTCTTTATAGAGGGAATGGAATTGAGTTCAATAGACATGACCCCTAGCGTACGTGTTGCTTCGACCAAGAAAGAGCCACCAGGTCTTGCGACTGTACGTAAATCTCAGAGGTCCTGCAGTGGCCATCTCATTGCCTGTAAAGCTGTAAAGCGTCTGCACTTTGCATCCTCATACTCTCTCTTTTTCTAGATTGAATTGGCCAGTTTGGCTTTGGAAATTCCTCGCTTATTACGTGAAAACGCCATATGATTTCGATTATAGTATAAGAGGTCACTGATGCTACAAACCGAATAGTACATTGCTCTGTTTAGGACGCAGTTGAAATGAACTGGGAAAAGGGTAATGCAACTTACTTGCGAGCAAAACAGCTGAATGTGTTGTGATGTACTTTTAATCATTTGGCAACAAACTTGCATTTAACGAAGTTATTTTCAGTGGAACAGTTCCCTTGAATTTCATTTCTAGAATACCAAATATTCAGTAAAGTAGTCTGTTTTAAAAACTGACTGAATATCGGCATGAAGCGTGTGTGTATTGAAAGAAAAAATGTTTGTCCATCCAATGAAGGTTTGCTTTTTGGCTCCATGAAATAAACTGGCGTGTCAAGGTACATACACACTGCAGTCAAACATGTAATAAACACAGTCGTTGACATATGCTGGTCAACGACTTATTGATAATCCTAAACAGTGTCTCATATGAATAGCTAGCATTTGCCTAATATTCGTTTTCCATTTACTGTCGTTGACTAGTTTTCAAATTGTTTGTGATATGTATGAGATAAGTTTATACCTGTGTTCGTGATATGTTTTACCGTAGTTTGAACGCCTCTTCTGTGCTACTTATTCTTTAAATGAAGTGATGTTGTATCATACCTATAAAATGCTTTATCTTTCCAGAGTTGTAACAAAGAAGTTTAAATATTTTAAGGACTCTGATTGATTCATTCTAATCATATGACATCATGTATTTGTCTTAACGCATCTGCGGGTAGGAAACATGATTCGATATTTCTTCTGGGACGGCCCAGCGAGTTTCCAACTGCGTCTACAGTATAGTAAGGGAAAGAGAGTAGAGGAGGCTTTGATTGCTCGAACAGCTATTGCACACGAAAGGATTCCACTCGAGTTTCACAACAGAGTGAGATGGAGAAAGAACGGAGAATCGTCACGGCCGCAGGTCCGTCTTGGGATCCTTCGCTGGTGGTCGCTCACAAATGAATTTCTATAACTTGTGATATGGTTGTTGGCGTTGTTTTCTCTGTCCGTCCGTTTAAATCTTCGCCGATAAAAATTATTTCTCTTATTTTTAACATTTTTCGATTCATAAACAGGTGAACAAATAAGTAGGCTGATTCAAATGGGGGGGGGGCGAATTAAGAATTACTGTGTGTTAGTGTGTAGTAGAGAGAGAGAGAGAGAGAGAGAGAGAGAGAGAGAGAGAGAGAGAGTGGTTGATGGAGGTCTTTTGGGAACCAGGACCTGGTAAGGGGTATCGGGGGTGAGAGGGCTAGGACTTAAAGAGCTTTTGTTGCTGCCAAGACATGAATGTTTGGGTTAACAAACTATAGTGCTCTTTTCTTCCTCCAAACGGCTACAATAGACAGAGTTTAGAAATAGTTGTGTGTGTATGTATATATATATATATATATATATATATATATATATATATATATATATATATATATATATATATATATATATATGTGTGTGTGTGTGTGTGTGTGTGTGTGTGTGTGTGTGTGTGTGTGTAAAGCAATTTTATTCAAAACAATCATTTTGGTTTGACGTATAGTCGTGTCATCAAAATCTCTGACACTGGGTTGCATATGACGTGTCAAGGCATCACTACCTGGCTGGTTTTTGGGGAGGGCGGCTGTGAGTGGCGGGGTCCCGTCACTGCCGCATTCATAATTCAGCTGTATGACAGAAAGAGAAAGTTTCCATTTTTAATTCAACGGAATTTGCGTCGAATCAATTTTATTGCAAATCATATAATTATATGTATATGTGGTGCATGTGTGCAAGTGTATGAGAGGATGCGATATATAATTTCCTTTCTCAGTTTAACCGAAAATACCTTGGACTGTGCATATTTAATTTCCGATCATTTTTTACGTTACTTATCTGATGAAACTTATCACTTGAATTCATGTGATGTGTTTGGATTGCCTCATGGTTCATTTCTGTCAAAGAAGGAATAATTGTACTTGGAAAGAAAGAAGTCTTAGAAAATACTGACTTTGATACGACAATAAGAAAGATCAGTGCTTGTTTCTGTAACATAATGATTCCTAAAATTGGGAAATGTATTGAAAATAGGAGATCTAAGGCAAAATAATTAAGCAATCTTAGCTCATTGTAAGTTGATTTTTTGTGACAGAAAATTGTTGTAAAATCGAAAAGCTCGACCGATTTGAGCACCTCGCAGTCCATCTGTCGAATCAAGAACTGAATCGAGCAGGTTCCAACCAAACTAGAGGAGAGGATGTACAGACAACCGAAGCTTCCCAAGCCCAAGCCCCCTCCGGACTTCGCAGATTGCTTCGACATCGACACACCTCAACCAAAATTCGGGGATTCGGTGGCCAACTGGTTCTCCGATGCAGTACACCAGGCAAAGCTTAAAGCTGCCCAGAGAAGGGTTAGTATTGTTCTTCTCATCTGTTGACCGACGACAAAGTCAGTATTGTTGCTGCATCACTTGTGTTGCATCCCTTCAGCGCCACGCTGGCATGACGTCACGTGTTACCTGAGAGTTTCCCTTGTGCTGATGACGTTTAGGTAATTAGATACAGGATCGTGCTGTTCATATCAAATGTGATTTTTTTTAATCCTTTTACGGGAAGAAACGTGACTTTCATTCATTCTGAAATATATTTTTTCTCCTCTTATCATTGGGAAATATGACTAATGCATGTTCAGTTCAGAAGATATATGATTAGTCATGCTTTTATATTTTTCCAAAATAATTACCTTTTTTGGAAAATGCTACCAAAATTATTTGTTCTAGTTTAAGGAAAATCTCATGAACTGTTCGTTCGCAAGTCTTTCATAAGTCAGGGAAGAGACGTGGGAAATATCTATTTCTCATGGAAAGAATAGTGACGGGTTTTTATTAGCTGAGCAGATGATACCGGTAGCTGCAATTGCACGCTTCATTCGTTTGTATCACCATGCAGTCTACTACTACCCTAATACAATTCTCCTTGTATTTAAATCATTTACATTTATATTTATTTATTTGTTAATTTATCTGTTTTTCTAATAACTGATCTCTTTCTGTATTTCCCTTCACCTTCTGTTACTTCAATTTCAAGTCAATGGCTCCTGTGAGCTTATTCCATATGAATAGGGTTCATCTTCTGAACACTAATAGTAATTATTATTATTAGGGTTTATCTTCTGAATACTAAGAGTAATTATTATTATTAGGTTTCATCTTCTGAATACTAATAGTAATTATTATTATTAATAACAAATCCCACAGATTTGTACCCTGGTCATACCTTGTGCGTTTTAAAAGGAAGAGAGGAATTGATGAGATCGGTACTGGACGGGAGAAGCACAATGTGACTCGTATGTCACTGATTTATCCAAAACCACAGACTAAAAAACGAAATCTTTACTAAGGGTTAATTAAAAGGTTACTTTCTGAAGCCTCTCTTCTCGCTGAAACCTCCGTGCAATTTCTTTCTGGCGCAACCATTAGCTAAGGTATAGATAATCCTTATGAACTAGAAGGAAATCGTTCACGATTTTCCATTATCTTACTGTGTTTCCCGTTACTGGAATACTTGTCACTGTACTAAAATATTCCTATAATGCATCCATAACAGTGTCAAAGGAATGAGTGAATTAATAATGCAAAGTTCAACTCGGCAGATGCTCATTGGAAGAAAGAGATCCTGGTTTTTCCTTTCACGTGAAACTTTCCGTCTTCCGAGTTCCTACTTCACCTTGGTCAGCCTTCATCCTGCGATGCTATCTCGCACCTCATATCGATTCTCCCACGATGTGATCCCTAGTACACTCATTTGACGTCACTACTTCCTGGTTGCGTTTGCCATTTCGCATGCTATAGAACAAGGTCTATATATTACGAAATAGTGATACTTGAGTGAATGAGCTATCATAATTCTCGAGGTTTCCATATGCCATTTGCGGTTTCCCTATATCAGTGACTATTTTTATTTGGTTCAACAGCTGAAATGCAGTTTTGTCAGTACTTGTGAATTCCTTTTTGGCCTAAAGATTTTTTGTGCTTTTCTTTATAATTCGTGGACGGTGATTTATTCATCTTGTTACAACCCGAAACTATTTTTCAGCTGAAAGCAGTTTTAAATCGAAAATATTTTAGTTTTTCCTCTAAATTTCTAGATTAAAAAGAATGAATTTTGAAAAAATATTATAATTGCCTGCTTTCTTCAAAGTATAATGTTCAGCATAGCTCATTTAAATAATAATTTTGGCCACATTAAATCTAATTTCCATTTAAAATAAACTAAATACAGAATCTTATTACTTTGCGATGAAAACTCGAGTTATCTGGCGTGATGGGACGCAGATCACAGGAGTTGTGTTGCTTGCGTAGTTGGATGACTGTGTTTCAATTATACATATGTATGTGTTTGTGTGTGTGTATTTATGTATGTATATAATGTAATGCAGGAAAAGTACTCGAGAAAACAAAACCATAGATTTTCATGCTAGTCATACAAACTTTTCCCACTCACCCGAACTATTTTGTGCTAAGGAGTGAGATCAGTTTCCTGCAAGAAACGTTACTTTGAGGAAGAAAGCCATGTGAAATACCAGTGTTGTTTTACAAGGTGACAGTTGTTTTGTTCAGTATCTTTAGCTTTTCGTATGGAAACCCCTGGCCTTCAGCTGTACCTTTATTAGATGTCGGCCAGTTAACTTGATATGACTGAGCCTTTTTGATAATCTAATTCATACGCCAAGTCCACACTGGCACAAAGGCATTGCATGAGGCTGTTGGACAAATAATCAAATAAAGGCTACTGACCGAAAGTCCTGGCATTCTGACATCTGCATTTTTCGCCCGTAATCAAATAAATTTGATTATTGCTGTTCATCTGATTCGCCAGTTTCTCGAAACTTGACCGACAGAGGCTAAAGTTGAGCAACAATAGTACGGTGAATAACTGATTTTTTACTTATTACCAGGTAGATCGACAGACATTATTTTACTCTTGGCCTACCAACAGGTAGTTTGGAAAAAATTAATTGACTCGACCTACCAGCAGGTAGTTTGGAAAATACTAAATGACTCGACCTAGGTAGTTTTGCAAACACTAATTCACTCTTTACAAGCCAGCAGGCGGTGGAACAAATATTAGTTAACTTTTGACTTACCATAGACTAACAGTAAGAAAAATTCCACACAGGTAAAGTGAATCAGAAAGTGGCTTACTGACAGAGAATCTTTTGGACATAAAAGCATAAACATGATTTGTAACTACAATAGATACAAGCATTCCGGATGATTGACGCTTTTTACAGCATCCAACATGACTGAAAGGCTTGGTCATTTGAAGTAATCCTTAAATACATGTAAGATTTATGGAAATTTTAGGCATTGTGGGTAGGCATATTTCAAAGCAGGCTTTCTTTAACTGAGATGAACCGAAAATTAAAAGCAGAGCTGCGCCTTTTGCAAACCGCCAGTTTATGCGCATCTACCATATTCCCCTAAGAAATAACATGTTCTGTATCATTTCATATGTAGATCTGCGCTGCTTCAAGCATATGATGTTGTATCAGACCGAGAGATTTTTGCGTAGAGCGATAACGACCAAAACCATAAGGGTTTCATATCCTTTATTTCAAAGCTAATGAAAGACTCGCTACCTCTGCGCACACGTCCTTATTTGCATATTTTTAGCTACATCTTTATCGTTAGCATTAGTTGTCTTAATTCCATCGCTTTTTAGTCATATTTTAACCTCAAGGTTGTTAGAGCATACTTATAACTAGCTTCAAGCCAGATTTGGTTTAAGTGATTATTGATATCATTAAGTGATACAATATTTCGAAGGGAAGAGATGGAATACGTAACGGGATGGAGGTCAAGAAAGGTTATGGAGAAGAGGAGCGTCAAAGAAAGAACAGGAGGAGGAGGAGGAGGAGCAGCAGCAGCAGGCGGAGGAGGAGGAGGAGCAGAAGGAGGCTGAAGTGAAATAGACTGCTAAGGGGAGAATGGGGGAGCCTGGGATCATGATATGGATAACGGAGGAGGGAGAGATGGTTAGAGAAAGAAGTGGGAGGGGAGAAGGTGAAGTAGAATAAGGGTAAGGAGGACAGTAAAGCTCTTGAGAGACAGTGCCAAGGCCAGGCAATGGGATGAGGAGGTCGGGTAGTGGAGGGTTGTGATTGCAGTGTGGGCCCCTCCTCCCCCTCCTCCCCCGTATTCCTCTCCCCTCCCGATATCCATCCATCCCCCTTCCCCCTGCCCTCCCTTCTTTTCTGATTGAAGAAGCAAGATGCCTCTTCGTCGAATATCTGAGGCTCCCTTTCGCTTTGAGCTGATTTGGTTTTCTTTCCTTTTATTTTCTCAGCTTTTTTTTTTGCTGCGTTCTTTGATAGTTCTCTCTCTCTCTCTCTCTCTCTCTCTCTCTCTCTCTCTCTCTCTCTCTCTCTCTCTCTCTCTCTCGTGTGGCCTTGTTACCAACAAACTAACAACGATTTATCCCGAGTCATTGCCAAATCGTCTTCCAAGGATGAAGATTTTTTTAAGCACTTAGTCACAGTTCAAGTTCATCAGTGACTGAATTTGCATTTTCTCAACTGTTCCAGTGACAATTTTACCATTTTTTTCCTCATCACACAAAAAATTTCGTGAATTATCTTCTATGAACTTTAAGAATTTCATAAGCAACACGGTATGTGTTTGTGCGAGTGTATGTCAGTGTGTCTAAACTTCAGTGGACCTACAGTTCGCGTTCCTCTCTCTCCGTGTCCTTTGGCGAGAATGTTTCGTAAGGCTTCAGTTACAACATAATAACGTCTCTTCATTAAACTGGGCGAGGAACGTTTTGCCAGTCTTTTCTAGAACGAGTGTTCTTAGGGAACTTTAGTTGGCTTCGGTAACAGTGTATTCTAATAATGATTCATACTAAAATTGGTTCTTATATCTCTGTCGTGCTCTTTATCGTCTTCTTTTATTACGACCTAATTGAGAGAGAGAGAGAGAGAGAGAGAGAGAGAGAGAGAGAGAGAGAGAGAGAGAGAGAGAGAGCCTTTCCCATGTTATCTTGAATTCTTCTCATTTTGTAGTTAGCTTTACATCTCACTTTGTGTACGCTCACCTGGTGGAAGAGAAAGTGGGAGTTACTGTTAAGCCCATCTTCGTGTTATTTCTTTCAAAATCCTGTTTCTCTTTTTCTTCATTATCCTTGACATTGCTGAAGAGAGAGAGAGAGAGAGAGAGAGAGAGAGAGAGAGAGAGAGAGAGAGAGAGAGAGAGAGAGACGGGGAGGGTGTGGGGCGGGCGGGGAGCCGAGATGTTGAAGACTATAACAAGCAGAACACTAGCACTTACTGTAAATGAGGCTCTTATCACTCAAGGGCCGTTGAGGAATAATCAACAAACAGCAATCGTCCAAGCAGAAGTATCTCCGTCACTAAAACCTAAAGTATGTTTGAACAACAATAGGGGTTTACAACGACCACAAAAGAACACATATTAATAAAGAAGTAAGCGCATTCTTCCCAAGTGCAGTGTAAAGAAAACGTGGTATGCGTAGGGAAAGGGTGAAAAGTTTGTCTTCATTACTCTTCTTCACTTACAACAAAAATCGGATGTTTACCAGGAACAGTTCATTATTCATTCCATGTTTATCATGCCCCTTCCGTAGTCATAATGTACGTTTATATATATGGTTTTAGGCAAGGTTCGAACCTGCTAGTCAAATTGAGACTAGAATTATTTTTCTGGCTGTTATACTCTAGGCTGCGCCGCACGATACGTGTTGGTGACTTTGTTCATCACCTTGCCAACGTCTGTAGGTCGCAGTGAGGCCCCAAGAGGACTGGATATATTACATATATATATATATATATATATATATATATATATATATATATATATATATATATATATATATATATATATATACACACAATTCGTGTGGAGTGGCATAGCCGTTATATGCAACACGTATGCTGGTGAACAATTAAAAATTGCTCTTCTTGTACATATTTATCTCCCGACGTTTCGTAATTCTCATATAATTACATCTTCAGGGGCTCTAAAATGGATCAAAACAATTATGTGTTGTTTTTATCCATTGTAGAGCCCTTGAAGATGTAATTATATATGAGAATTACGAAACGTCGGGAAATAAATATGTACAAGAAGAGCAATTCTTAATTGTCCATCAGCATACGTGTTGTATATATATATATATATATATATATATATATATATATATATATATATATATATATATATATATATATATATATATATATATATTATATATATATATATATATAATATATATATATATATATATATATATATATATATATATATATATATATATATATATATATATATATATATATATATATATATATATATATATATATATATATCTTTGTTGTGTGCGTGTTTTCGTCCACAAATGTTTGAAATTGGGACATAAAGCGACATTTCAGGCAAGAGAATGAAACATCTTTTTCAAGCAATATATTTATGTACATCACTTATGTAGACGTGACCTTTTTTATACACAAAATTACGATGCCACACCTACCCCTTGATACTGAATGCACGTTCAAAGGTTTGATGATTGCATCAGTTCAACCAGGGTACTAACCAGTGACTATCGGGTTTGATACAAAGGATACAGGGATATATATATATATATCTATATATATATGTGTGTGTGTGCGCGCGCATTTTAATCGAGTGTATCTTTAACATGGTATCCATCGAAAGTTCGACAAAGAAATTACAAAATACATAACAACTTGGCTTATAGTGTTATACAATTAAAGATGAATTAAATACAAATAATCTCCTCATCGCTGATAGTCATGGCTCATTTGATTTACATATTTCCACTGAAGAAAGTAACATTTTTCACAAACGCCCTTAGCTGACAATGTCACTAGGTGTAGAAACCTCTTTAGGCCGAGGTAACTGTAGAGATAATATTAGCACTTAATACGCTTTCGATAGGTATCTTTACTTTGCTTATCGCAAATAGCATCTGGGCATGTTCCCAAGCCTCTGTGCTGAGAAACCCCTCCTTCCCCCATCCCATCCCATCCCTCATCCTACTTCTGACATGTTTCTTTGCACAATTCAAACTTAGCGTTGGTAGAAATTCGAACTTTGCATCACCATTGACAGTTGATGTCACGCCTTGTGATTTTGAATCGCTTTTGGAGAAAATACTCGGAGAAAATACAGCATTTTTAATCGCTGAAACAGTATGTTTATTGAGCTAGCAGTTCTACTGTAAACATGAGCAGTTATTCATTCAGAACTTGTTCTGTCATTTTTTTGCAATCGGTCTTTTTCAGTTCCTGAGTCAATTATGCTCTGTGCAGAAAGTCTGTATTATTGCAGATTTAATTAGATACTTTCTAGTTTACTAGAACATCGACAGTATGCACACGAACACACATTTTTAAAGATTAACACAATATCGTACTATCAGTGAAGACCACTGCTGTACGGTATTCCAGCCTCGGTTCTGTTCCATGTAGGCTGTAGGCTCCAAAAACAGTGGAAAGTTCCAGATTCTTATCTTCATCGCTTTAAGGGAGGGGCATTCTTGACAATCAACTTCGTCGACGCAAAATTTATGGTCGATAATACGGTTACATATTTCTGAGCAAAGCTGCAATTGCTCAGTTGAGTGTTGATGGACGGCCATCGTATGAATTTCCGTTTCCCCACACTCGCACGCTCACCTGTCCTATGTCTCTTTCTCACAGACACACACGCATATCCAACCCCTCCCTAACCCCAACCATTCTCTTCTACGACCTCTCTTTATTATCCAAAAAGAGTTATTGTTTCCGTTTTGATTCCCTGCCTGTCTGTCTGCCTGTAAACAGGAGCAAATGATTAGATAGGAGTTTTGGTGCGAACCTGGACCGAGTGCCCTTATTACTTGTTTTGTAGGGTGTGAGATCTTTATATTATTATCGGCGTCAAATGCTGTAGTAGATGACTGTGGTCCATTAGACTTCTGTCTCGAGGTCAACTTAGTTAAATATATTACTTAGTTTCATTGTTTGTTCGTAAAACCAAATTTTGTACTTTCCCCCACGCACATAAGCAAAAAAACAAAAACAAACGCATGTCTCAATGAGCTATTTCTCGTAATGGCTAGTGGAGCAAGTTGGGTAATATCACACGGACGATTGGCAATTTACCTTCAAAACATTTGCACCAGTATTGTGTAGGAAGTTATCAATATGAACCCTAGACGAGCAAAATTTTGCAGTACTCAATAATTTTCTCGTCTAGGTCCCCCATTTGACGACTTCTGTCTGATTCTTTGGCCTCATACTATCAAAAGCTCATTTTAGTGGTCACTGATTTTCTTCTTGCGTTGCTGTAGAATATTGTGGGGTAATAGCTCTCTGAATAAGAAAAAGGTGAACACATCGGAAATGATTCTTCAACATTTTCTTGTAGAGATTGTGCTGACATCATTTTTCTTCATACAGTATTTGTTTAGGGTTGGCACGGTTTCCCGTTAATCGCCCATGGCTGTAAAACTTACTCGATATGCAAGCTACTTATTGCCACGTTTATCGCCATATTCTAGAGTGAATGTTATGAATAACTGTTGTGAAAGGCTAACACAAACAAACATGCACATTTATTTGTGTGTATATGTTTGTGTGATACAATATCTAAATACACATAAGTATAAAATGTTTGCAAAAGGATAAGTACAGTGGGTAATTAGGAGTAGATAGTGTATGACGGATAATAGTAAACAGAGAGAAGAGGCGAGTTACAGAATAAGTGACCCAAGACAGACAGCAGTGTATGTGCTGTAGATGGAAAGATAATAGGCTGCGTACATAGGAATTTTAAAAAGTTAAGTATATCGTAGGAATTTAACCTTACTAATAAATTAGATGTATGTAACAGCGATTAGTGCTTAGTTAATCATTGGGAACAAATTAACAACTCTGCATATTCTTTAGGCATGACCCAACAACCAAAAGAGTTACTATTAATGCAATGCAGTATGTATCACTGACATGTAAAAGTGCTTAAATAATCATAGTAGTTGCTTACCAGGATTCTGGAAATGCAGTCTGGGGGCCGCTCGCCCAAAATCGGTGCGGGTAACCTGAAACTAAAATGGACCTTCAGAGATGTACAATTCGTTTAAAGCCTTGGAAAACATCGCAATATTCCAAAAGATGTCATAGGGAAAAGTCAACTAACGATTTATATTTCAAAGGATTTAAGAATATCATCATCGTTGGACGTAAAATGAAGGTGTCAGGTTCAAATCCTCTCGTGGAAGGTGAAACCAAAGATTTTTTCTTTTACCAGAGTTTTACCAGAACATCGAGCACCATGGATTAGGGACGGCAAGAGGGTAGAGAGCTTAAAGAGGACCATTCTGTGGATGAGAAGCATCTCGGGCAGCCCGCGCTCCGCTTTTCTTTTCGGGGGATTTCTCTTCCCATGCACTCCAAAGGGACGATCTGTATCAGTCGTTTAATGGAGCGTGAATTCGCTTAGTTTGTGCAGTTACTTAGGTCTCATTTACTTGCCCACTTAGCATCTTTTATCATTATTGTCATAACCCGTGTTTCTTTCCGTTATATATTGATAACTGATTGCATGAGAGCGAGAGAGAGATACGGGTTGACTGATATATTACAAATGGCACAGACGATCTTCGATAGAGAAATAGAGAGAGAGAGGGACGTTATTAACATTTGTACCCCACAAAACGAACAATCCTGGAAAAAGATGCTTTCACCTTCATGTAACGGATAGACATAAACTGCGACAGTCGAAAACTTTTCACAGTTGGGTCGTGCCAAGTAAATTCTGTTCTTATACCTTCAATTTTAGTATCCAGAAAATACATACGCATAAAGTGACTCAGAATTGGCCTCGGGCCAAATCACCTAGGCCAGAAGGCACGAGACCGAGTCTTAGTCCGAGCCCGAGTCACCGTGTTCTGAGGCCAAGGCCAAGGCCGGGGAAACCTGGCCTCGAGGTCGGCCTCGAGATCTCCAGCACTTATATATATATATATATATATATATATATATATATATATATATATATATATATATATATATATATATATATATATATATATATATATATATAATGCGTGTGGGTGTGTGGTGTCCAAAAGCTAGCCTCACAGAAAGGAAAGGATGAGCTATGGAAAGTCCCTCTTTTGGCTCCAGACATTGTGGATACCCAGATATTTTGGTATATAATACTGGTATATGTTTGAGTAGTGTTCTCTGTTTATATTAACCAATATCAAAGTCAAGCAATTTTAAACCAGCTCTTACTGTCCAATATGGTTCCTCATGCTGATGTCCTCATTCTCTGTCACGAAGACTTTCAAAGGCTGGTGAGAGCAACTGGAGAGCAGATTTGCTCGATGCAAAACCAGATCAGCTGAACTTGAAACTATTCTGTGAGAAACTGAAACACTGCCAACTAGATGTTATCTGTGCTAATTGTTTGTGTTGCTGTATTCAGTGTACCATCTGCTGAGGTTATCTATAATAAAATGGCCACTCACTGCATAACGCCAGGTATCACTTGCTGGGGTTGGAACAGAATCTAACAAGTCAGAGCTGCAATCCCGTGCGACTGTATTGTTCTGACTGAAGAGATTTTGTAGCTATAAATCTGCCTTTGAAAAAAGAACTTCGTCCTTTTTTCTCATGCTGAAATGGGATGTATTTACATCCTGTCTGTACTGCTCCTTTCCTAAAAGGGTCGATGTCGTCTGATACAAATTGCGGCATTAGTCAACCTGACGTAGGATCGGTTGAGCACCTTCCCTCTTTCCTGACTGATTTCTCCTGGTGAAATGTGATTGCTTTGAAGAGGCAACACATGACGCAAATATTTTATGTCACTGAATAGGAAAATAAAAGAACATCTGTTAAAGACAGTTGCACTCACATTTTTTCAGAGTTAATTGGGGAGAAATAAGCCTGATTCATGTCCGAGAGACAAGAATGTTAGACAGTGATGCAGTTAAAGTTGTTTTTAAACAATAAAAGTAAGATTTGGCTCATCTTCGAGTTTACGATTTTTTTGGATAAAGTTATGGGAGATGTGCATTTAATATGTTATTTTTGTTAGGCAATTTTATGAAATCATAGGATGATTTAAATTTAATCTTCAAGCAATATACGAAAGGAAAATAATAATGATAGAAATAATCACCATGACCATCATGGATCATCATGGATTCTTTAAACAATCACTCGCTTCAAGAAGGACATTCCCTCTCTCTCTCTCTGAATGAATGACGTATCAGAAATGTCGCTCTTCTTTCCCAGGTATGATTGGATGGCGAGGCAAGTAGACTCGGTCCTTGGGAAATGAAACGCTCTTGCTGAAAAGTCATGTGGTTTCCGTGTAGCTTTTGTCTTAGGAGAGGGTCTCAACGAATCACAACATATCTATTCTTGAATCTGCACGTTCTGTCTTCATGGCAGGTGGTTTGGCATGCTGCTCATTGTTAGCAGCAAGAGGTGATATTTCTCTTTCGGATAGTTTATGTACAGTCCTATGAACCATGAAAACGATTCGGTTGGTGATCTCGGGACTTGGAATCTAGCTGAAGATGCCGCTGTTGTAATGGCAGTAGGGAATTCTATCCTTGCATCGTTAGGGAAGACCTCTGCCAATATTACTCGTTTTAAATCAAGGTCGAAATAGAGCTGCTCCTGAAATTCTTCCGACTAATCCTTTGGCATACTTGGTATAATGATGCGAGAACTTTGTTTATCTGGTGTTATCCGTACGAATCAGCTTTGCACGAAAATGCAGCTATAATTTGGATGACCACATTTGCAGTAGTTCTGGTCTTCTGAAACTACTGACAGTGCACAGACACGTAGCAGGTTAGGTTTCTTGTCATGAAGCAGTATGCATGTTCTGTTTTCTTAGATCTAGTTTAAAGGACATGGTTTCAGTAAGGGCTCGGGCAAAGTATGGTCGTCTTTACTCACATTTTAGTTTTCTGTAGAAGAAAACTATTGAGATGGCTATTTGTCTGTCCGTCCGCACTTTTTCTGTCCGCCCTCAGATCTTAAAAACTACTGAGGCTAGAGGGCTGCAAATTGGTATGCTGATCATCTACCCTCCAGTCATCAAACGTACCCAATTGCTGCCCTCTAGCCTCGGTAGTTTTGATTTTATTTAAGGTTAAAGTTAGTCATGATCGTGCGCCTGGCACCGCTATAGGTGCCAACAACACATGACACCACCGGGCCGTGACTGAAAGTTTCATGGGCCGCGGCTGAGAGTCTCATGGGCCGTGGCTGAGAGTTTCATACAGCATTATACGCTGTGCAGAAAACTCGATTGCTCTGAAGAAACTTCGGCACATTTTTTACTTATTAGTTTTTGCCATCACATTAGTACATTCAAAAGTGCTTTAGCAAATTTTCCTGGTAAGACTGGATAGGATTACGTGAAAAGAGTGAGCAAATTGCAGTTACATTTTCCATGTCTTACACGATTAGGATGTCTTGACTTTACGAGGAACTAAAAATTCCACGAACAGAAAAGACACGACAGAGTGCATAATATCAGCAAGTCAGCCGCGCGCCATCATCACCATCATCCCTCCTTATCCACAGCAGCATTATTTGACGTCCTACAGTATAAGGGATAGGTTAATGTTGCTGCTATCTGGTCTTAGCTCTATTTTCATTTAGAAGATTCTACCGCAATCAGTAAAGTAGGTCCTATGATCAAGCACAGGTATGCCAGATATGTATGGTCGTTAAGTAGAGAAAAAGCGGAGAACTTGTTTTGTTAGGGGGAGAGATCACGTTTCTCTGCCTTACCACATTAAGTATCACTGCTGCCACTTGCGAGGCCTAGGCCAGAATTCTGACCCGACCGTAGGAATACACAGCAATAATAACTGGGAATAATAAAGAACGTTGTATCAAAGTTTTTATGTAGACCGTATGCCTTAAGAACATTTGCTCCTCAGCGCATGAAAGTTTAAGAATTAGATTCTACCTGTTTAAATTCAGCTGCCCTTGATGTACAACTGAGGAAAAAAATTCTTTCAGAGAGAATGACACAGCAAATATTTATAGCTATCATTAATAAAAGTAACTCCCTCGGAAGAACTTCAAAGCTTGCAACTCCCTTCCCTGGCCCCCACCCCCCCTCCCCCCGCAGTGCTCAAGCCAAATTTCTCTTACCTGGCTTGTTTGGCCACGCAGTCCTTCTCTCACATCTCATGTAAATTTTTTTTCATTACAATAAACTAATATCAGTGTCACAAGATGCATAATGGACTTTTTTTATTGTTGTATATGTATATATGTATATATATACATACATATATATATATATATATATATATTGTGTATACATATATACATACATATACATACAGACACACATATATATGTGTGTGTGTGTGTGCGTATGTAAAAGTGCTCCTAGACATGCCCACTCAAACCAGACAATGATGGTGATTGGTGTCTGAGATGAATATCGACTTAATTAACTTCTCCGTCTGCTTAACTTAGCTGTTTCGTCTTTTTTATACCTGATATTCTTTTCCTCAATTCTGTTTAATTTATATCTTACTATTATCTCTTTGGTTCCCACTCCCCTTTGTAACATTAAACATTGCTATCTGAATAATGTGTAAAACTTAAGTTCCTGAGACTCGCGAATTCCCATTTTCCTCCAGGGTGTGTGATGATCTTTGCAGAATTTACTTTCCTAGAGTGAAAAATCGAAGCGTTTTCTTCGTTTCCTCTTGAGAATCACTTCATCGGAAATAAGTAAAATGTCCAGGTGGAGGTGAGATTAGTTCTATGCTTTTCCGCCAGGTGACACAGCGAGTGTGTATGTCTGTGTGTTTGTTCGTTTGTAGGTACGTGTGTTTCCTCTCCTCAGCCTTGGGGTATGCGAGGCTTCGCCCCTGGCCTGGGTTTCTATTTTAGACCCTCGCAGAGGCTGCCCAACGGATGAGGTGCCTCACTTACGAAGGATTGCGAGACTACCTAGAGTACTTTCGAGTGTGTTTTGTGTCCATTTAACCACAACCCTTTCCAAGCATAAGCAATGCCATCCTTGTGAGAAGCTTACAACCCAAATCAACCCCTGACGAACCACTTTTAAAACATATCTTGTCACTCTGACGTGTGTTTAAAATGATCATGATAACCCCTCATTCTTGTGATTGTGCGCATGACTCGTGTCATTTTGCTTGAGAATTGGTTCTGGTGACGATGATAACAACGGCGGTGACGATGCTGAAGACGCAAGCAGTGTCGGCGGTGCTTGTGGCATTCAGAGGTTCCCGTGTTCCAAGGAAGAAAGTTGATCATAGTTGTACCCGAATCGAGTAGAACTGGCCCTCTGGCGCCGGGGCAAAGAATGGGGAGAAGGAAGCTCTAATTAATGGGAGAGGGTTTTGGTGGGGGGGAGGGGACTCATCGCCAAGGTTTGGGACAGTGGATATTATCAAGTACTGTATCTATTCCCTTCCCTCCCTCTCTCCCTCTCCCTTAAAAACCTGAGTTCTCCCTTCTTTGTTCGCCTGTTGATTCCGATGTGCTTTCTACGCATGCGTCCACACTCGTACATACCCACATACACGCACAAACGCGCGCGCACATACACATTTGAGAATCATTCAAGATTGAATATTAGTGCAAGTAAGGTTGTGAGAAACGAGCCGATGCCAAAAATCGTTGGTGTGGCTGTGGACCCTAAAAGAGAGAGAGAGAGAGAAGAGAGAGAGAGAGAGAGAGAGAGAGAGAGAGAGAGAGAGAGAGAGAAACTAAAAGAAAGGAGGTTAGTTCTACCTGGCAGGAATTTGTACAGAGTCCAAAAATTTCTTCTCTCTTTCTGTCTCACTCACACACACAAATTCCTTCTTATCTACCTGAGCGCCTTGCTTTTTCTCTGCCCTTCACTTGCAGCGAACTAAGAATTTAGTTTACTCAACTTGTATTTTGGCACAAGGGCCAGAAGGAAAAAATTCTTCGTCATTATTAGCGGGATGTCAGATAAGGACATTACCGTTTTAACACCCAGCGCTAAGAACTACTACATTCCTCTCGTCCTGGCCATTTTGCGTCCTATCAAATTAGTCAGTTCCCTTTTGCTTCTCTGTTTTCCTTGTAAACGTCAAAATGATTATACTCATTCTCACACGTCTGTATGTCCAGTATACAGTATTTACCATATCCATATCCATGTGGAAGACCTGCGTGTCCACGTGCGCCAAAAAGCGTGAGCTGGTGTTTATGGGACTCTTCCCGTGGTGAACGCTCTTTGCAATCCTCTTTGCGGTCTGGCTTTCCCACAGCTGCTTAGGAGGAATCGTCTTGCTTGCCCGGTTGACCTGACAGCATATTCGACAAATTTTTCTTTTCTGGAATGAAGCTCTGTATCATTTACCTCTCTTCAACATGGTCAGTGGAGAATTTTCTCCAATGAGTATTATATATTTATATATATATATATATATATATATATATATATATATATATATATATATACATACATACATACATATATATATATACATATATATACAAATCCTCCTATTTCTGTTGTCCTACTAATGAAAATAAAAGTATGTCAAAATCTGCTGCAATTTACTGACAGGCATATAAGGCTCTGGTGTACTGTTAACCCCCGTGAATATTCAGAAAAGTAAAAGAGGGCTGGAAACATTTAATGCAGAAAGCCCACCTTTTCGTCCTATTTCTTAGGAAGAGGGAAAAAGTATAATTTCTATGCTGATAGGAAGCCAATTTTGTCATTGTAAGAATATTTTAAAAGTAAGCCATCAAGGTACGAATTTTCACAATCAGTGATTTTCTAAATGGAAGCTGCCTACTTCCCCTATCATTTTCATTATCACTGTAGGTGCCTGCTGACGCATTGATAAGTTTGCAGTTGATTAAATGACATAAGTTGGTTTCTTGTCTCAAGAGCAAGTCCGAAAATCACATCGCCTTCTTGACCATCCCGGTTCTTCAAACGCCAGTGACCTGGCCGCTTCATGCCCGGGTCTGAAGGGTAAGGGACAGTGAGCAACATAGAACTAGGACTTATATACTCCCGAAAGAGATGACCAAAAACGAGCAGCCTGGGAACTGGTAATCTCATCAGAGTAAATGTGAGATGTGCTTGCCTGTTGGGTGATACTTGTCCGCTTGAGTAGAGTCTGAAGAACCTTACATAAAACCACCCACAAAAATCATTGGTATAGTTTGTGGGACACTTGATACACTACTGTATACATATGATTTAACATACTGGGCGTGATCATATGACCTATCACATTTGTCGTGATACATTATACATATTATTTAACACACTTGCGTGATACATTATATTGGGTGTGATACATCAAACATATTATATTTATTCAAACATCGATCGTGATAGATCATACATACAGTAGTATTCAACACTGGACGCGCGGCAAAGTTGAAACGAAGAAGGCCGTGAAGACTTGAGGTGCGCGTCCATGCTTTGTTGAAGTTGAATTTGTTGTGGGCGGTGTTTCAGGAAATTTGAAGTTAACACGAGAGTTTTCGTCTTCATATTATAAGTTCCGAAGAGGAACAAAAGTTGCCGTAAGCTGTTGTGCGAGAGCGATATTCAAATCCGCCTGCGATGCGACGGATGACGGATGCACGCCGGGACGCCTACCGTCCTCTTTATAGTCGCAAGGTAACGTATTGAGTGAAGGCGACCTATACTGACGCGCCATTGAGGTGTGCTGTAGACGTTGAGTTCGTAGTCAGTGTGAGCGTGTTGTGTTTCTGCCTTCCTTTTCGGAACGAAGGTCAAAGGCTTCTATGTACCTAATACTGACATCTTTGGATACTGTATAATCACAACGTATTTGTCTCTATCAGTTTCACTTTACATGTGTAGAGTTCATACATGTATGATGTACGTATACATGCAAATAAATAAATGTATTTCTACTTCATCAAACTAAACCGTAAGAGATTTATATATGTTTTTGCTTTTCAAGTTGAATTAATCAGAAGACAGTATTTACTCTCTTAAAAATGAACCTGTTTCGCGTTACAAAGCTCGATTTATTTAACGAACTTGTCTCGAGCTTACAAGAAACGTATCAGACAGACATTGTTTGGCTCTCTGACCCTCGGCCTCCTGCAGATCTAGATAGCAGATTACGGCATATACTGTATAGGGATGAATCCTCAAATTTTGTTTTAACGTGTTGTCATTCACTTTGGCTTCCTTTATCTTCTGAAAGCAGTCTTTCAACTCAAAGAATGCGAAAGAAAACACCCATAATTCCCCTTTAAACAAAGTCCTAACGTGATGAAAACAGACGAAGTGTACACTGTCTCCTACTACACATCTCTGCATGATGACCAACTCTTTATCCTTTCATCGTGTAGGAGTTACATGCTGTAGCCTTCCCTTGCTGTGTTAGTAGACACTACTGCATTAATATCCATCATTAGCGCTCAACCTAATTTTCTTTGTAGACATATACCCGAACGGGTTCATCTATATATATATATATATATATATATATATATATATATATATATATATATATATATATATATATATATATATACAGTATATGTATGTATGTATATAAGCCACAAATGCCCAGGAGGCTAACCTCTGTTTATTGGTTTAGATGTGACAAACAGTCAAGTTGTTCATTCGGCTATCAAGGGGACATAAGTTTATTTCGACACTGTGTACATATTATCCCTCTCGAATTCATTGTCTAAAGTTAAAATGGAATCATCGCATCTCCTCCACGATAGCTGACTGCTGAGTAGCAACATTGGCTGTCATGAAGCTTTGTCACTTAAGCATCCGCGCCTTTTTTATATATGAAACCACAGATAAATTCAACATTGGATTCACTTTACTTTGGGAATAACTTACACTCAAGGGGATTATATTTTAAAAGTGTATATGCTCGCGCCCGGATTCGAACTCGTGTCTTAGGAAATTATCCATTTTCCTTTTAAAACTTCAAAATTAGTGAAATGTTACAAACTTACTTTAAAGTTATCATGGTGGGCGCGAGTTAATTTCTGTTCTAAATAAATACTTTGAATTCGACAGAATTCAGAGTAGAACTCAACTTATATTTCTCCAGATAGCCGAATAGATGACTCGATTGTCTTTTGAGGTTACGAAACCATAGGGTGCAGGGTCGATTTTTTGACCGGCATTGATGCACCTATCAGTTATAAATCCCTTTGGGAGTAGGTTATTTCAAAGGTAAAGTGAACTGGATGTTACGTGATATTTCTGGCTTGAAAGTTTGTAGTAAATCACGTTTGTAAATCATATTTGTATAACTGAGAAAACTACTATATATATATACATATATATATATATATATATATATATATATATATATATATATATATATATATATATATATATATATATAAATCATATATGATCTTTGTGTGTAAACAAAAGTTTATAATAATGTGTGTGTGTGTGTATATATATATATATATATTTATATGATATTTTAGTGTACATAAACAAAAGTTTATAATAATAAGTTTATAATAATAAGACAATTATATGAATATGGATATGTACTACAAACATTATATATATATATATATATATATATATATATATATATATATATATATATATATATATGTATATATATATATATATATATATACACTGTATACATATATATACATATACTGTATATACATACACAGTATATACATATATATGTACATATAGTGTTTCTAGTACATATTCATATTCATGTAATTATATTTTAGTAATATAAAATTTTTTTAAGTGTACACTAAAGATCATAAGGATGTGATTAATTTTATTTTATAAATATTTGTTTTTTATGCGTTTTCCTTTGAGAAGTCTTACCATTTGAGCAAGAAATGTTGTTGTAATATAACGGCTAATGTTTAATGTGTAGATGCGGAAATGTGAAGTATGTTTGCGTTTTCACCCTTAATTAGGTCGCTGAATAAAAGTTAATCATAAGTTAGTTCCAAAATTGTTGATAAACTGCGGGATATTATTTTGCAGAAAGATGCTGATGTAGCCTTCCAAACAACTGTATAGCTGAGCAGAATTAAGCTCTAGTCATCCACGGTAGGTTGTTTTCTACACAAGGATACTTTAGCAGTCACTGATTAATTTGGTGTCCAAATAGCTTGCAACTATTCACACGTCTACCTTCTTTGATCTCTGTTTGATCTTAGACTCAGTATTTTTTCACAGCGTTGTATCTTACTCCATGACATTGCAACAGAATTTTGGTTATGAAAGAGAGCAGTAGAGAATGTACCGGTGAGATCTTTGCCAGTTTGGAATGACTTTCTCGTGCAGTCTCTCCGGCAGAAGAACGTCGATATGTGGTGAAGAACCGTCACCGCAGTGGCATTTGGAGGTTTGTAGAGCACAGCTTGGACAGAATGGAGATGCTTGATTTGGGATAATACTATGTAGGCATTTCTTTGTCAAGTGGAAGGCGCTCGAATACTTTTATTTCATTATGAAAATTCAGTTGAACTGTGCTATGCATTCCAGTTATTTCTTGCTTGTATATTCAAGTCGGTGGGAAAGATGCGTGTGGTTTGCGTGTCATTTTCTTCTTACTGGAAATATTGACCTTACCTGGGAATGTTCAACTAAGGTCTGGTGTGTATTCGGCCTCTGAAAAAGTTTCTCAGAAGGACATGTTAAGTGTATTCCAGATCTGAATGCAAAATTTCGTTTTCTCCCGGAATAATGGGAGCGTTAACATAATACTATTTATTAGGGAGAGGGTAATTCTTTTGTCATTATACAGAGCATTTTCAGTTTATCCATAGAGAAGTTTGCGCGCAGAACTGTACATACATGTACTCTCTCATATACATACAAAAAGTGTATTATATATTTGTGAATAAACATACATGATCTATCTATCTCTCTATTTCCTATTAGTGATAGTGCATTCTTTCACAGGACTGAGTCAACTTTTTTCTTTATTATGTCTGTTTTATTGGCAGTTTTTGTGTGAAGTCGGTATAATTAAGCTTTATTAAGCTTTCCTTTCATTTTGAGTACGCAGCATTTTCCATATGTGACTCGTCTCTGAGAAATGTTAATTTCATATTTTTGTCACTTAAATCTTGAGAGTATTCATATGACAGTTTAGTCTCGAATATTTAAGGATTTGTTCAAGTCACTTTCTACCAGTCTGAGTACAACGGATTCTTCCCCAGTATTGTGGGAGTTTGTCGTTACACTGTTTACTTTTAGGGTCCACAAGGATTAATTTGATTAATGTTCTCGGACATTCTCGTGGCAATGCTCTGTTTTAACAAACTGAAAAGTACTAAAGCCGATAAAATATTTGTTGTGATTCGCTCATGAAATGTTTATTGACTTTAATTGTTGGAAGGTGCCTTGGAATGTTGTCATGATTACTCGTTTGAGATTTTTCTTTCGGAAGTACGTGTCTCCCTTACTTAGTGCTTTTAAGGCATAATTTTACCTTACATTGACACAATAACATTTTCATTATGGCATCTGCTCCAGTTTCGGCATTGTTTCTAAGCCATTAGGACTAATACCTAATGGTAGTAATTCACAATAAATGTGCTGTGGGGGGGGGCAGTGCAAACAAACGCACAGACCGCTGGAAAACAAAAATCCGCTCCTGACAGCTGGCGATTTAACGTCTAACGATATGTATGTCTGTCTGTGCTGTCCCCCTAACATATGCATTATGAATTACTACCGCTATGTACCAGTTCTTCGTTTGCGGCTTAGAAATAAGACCTAGTGATAATGACACACACATATATACTGTGTGTGTATATATATATATATATATATATATATATATATATATATATATATATATATATATATATATATATATATATATATATATATCCATATATATATTTATATATATATATATGCATATATATACTGTATATATATATATATATATATATATATATATATATATATATATATATATATATATATATATACATATATAAAGATATATATATGTATATATACTCCGTATCACTAATTGATCATCTTAGCCTTCCATTCCAGTTTGAAGATGAAACACGTAATATGTACTGCCTTATAATGTGTATCCTTAACAAACTGAATATGTGTCTGTTTTTTTTTTTCTTCTTTTTTTGGTGGGGGGCTGCGTTTTCGTAAGTGCTTAAAACCTTTGTAGATATGAGATCCATGATACATAGATTAGGAACTATGAAACAAACTTATAATTATCATTATTCCCAAATGTAATTAGATCATCGAGAGAGAGAGAGAGAGAGAGAGAGAGAGAGAGAGAGAGAGAGAGAGAGAATCCTGATAAGTTCTCTACGGCAGCAAAACTTTCAAGGAAAGCAGAGGTGATTTTACTATGACGTCAATCTTTACGTCACTGAAACCCCTGTATGAGACTGGGTAACTCCACAGAATCTATCTCTCTCTCTCTCTCTCTCTCTCTCTCTCTCTCTCTCTCTCTCTCTCTCAGTGTCACATAAGTTGGTTTAAAATTTGCACATTGCTTTTGTGGATGTGTATTGGTCTGATTTTTGTATATATACGTATGTGTGTATGTATGTATGTATGTATGTATATGCACACATACAACATGTGCCTGTCTGTGCTATTTTATGAAATATTTGCAAGAGTGTGCAGTCTAAGTGACCTATGTTTTCGTATATCAAAAATGATTAATATTTCCCAGAAATACTTCTTAGCGTAAAAAACTACACTTTTCCATATCTATTTAATACAATAATTATCAGCATAGGGATTACATCCAAATATCCGAATGGCTTTCCATCAAAGCTCTTCTCCCAAATTTTCTTTACTGGATCTGAATGTTCACTTACCTTCCTGGTGAGGTTACGCCACATTATGGAAACTTTCTCAGGCCTCTTCTCTTCTGTCACTCGGGCGTTGCGCCTCCTGAGGTTCCTATCCTGGGAGCCAAGTCAGATCCAACACAAACTTGAGGATTGCTGTCATTATTTACATCTGCAGTACTAACGGCTGATATCGCACAAATAAATACACACATATATTTGTGTATGTTTGTACATATGACATATATATATATATATATATATATATATATATATATATATATATATATATATATATATATATATATATATATATGGCTATTTATCACATCACCGTGATTCATATACAATCAGAAAGCTACAAACGTCCTTTAATATCCAATTCACTCTACCTCGGAAGTAATATATTTTCATATATGTTACCGAAAGGAATTTTTAGTTGATAATTGGGGTCGAACCAGCGACGGACGAGGAATCAGGACTACAGTGACACACTAACCAGTCGGCCACAAGAGAGGGTATAAGTGAATACCATCTCCCATCAACCCACCCGTCGAACTCAGGTGTTTTGCGTTTGGAGACGATATCCACCCACCCTGCCATGTTGACGTGTAGTGCGTTTGTCACTTAGCCATATTATGACTATTTATCCATCACCGTGATTCATATACAATCAGAAAGCTACAAACGTCCTTTAATATCCAATTCACTCTACCTCCGAAGTAATATATTTTCATATATGTTCGAAGGGGAATTTTTAGTTGATAATAAGTCCACCGTCCGTAGGTCGAACCAGCGACGGACGAGGAATCAGGACTACAGTGACACACTAACCAGTCGGCCACAAGAGAGGTATTGAATACCATCTCCCATCAACCCACCTGTCGAACTCAGGTGTTTTGCGTTTGGAGACGATATCCACCCACCTCTGCCATGTTGAAGTGCGTTTGTCGTAGCCATATTATGACTATTTATCACATCACCGTGATTCATATACAATCAGAAAGCTACAAACGTCCTTTAATATCCATTCACTCTACCTCGAAGTAATATATTTTCATATATGTTACCGAAGGGGAATTTTTAGTTGATAATAAGTCCACCGTCCCGTGGGGTAACCTGACGGACGAGGAATCAGGACTACAGTGACACTAACCAGTCGGCCACAAGAGAGGGTATAAGTGAATACCATCTCCCATCAACCCACCCGTCGAACTCAGGTGTTTTGCGTTTGGAGACGATATCCACCCACCTCTGCCATGTTGACCGTGTAGTGCGTTTGTCGCACGTAGCCATATTATGACTATTTATCACATCACCGTGATTCATATACAATCAGAAAGCTACAAACGTCCTTTAATATCCAATTCATCTCGGAAGTAATATATTTTCATATATGTTACGAAGGAATTTTTAGTTGATAATAAGTCCATCGTCCCGCGGGTCGAACCAGCGACGGACGAGGAATCAGGACTACAGTGACACACTAACCAGTCGGCCACAAGAGAGGGTATAAGTGAATACCATCTCCCATCAACCCACCCGTCGAACTCAGGTGTTTTTCGATATCCACCCACCTCTGCCATGTTGGCCGTGATGCTTTTGTTAGCCATATTATGACTATTTATCACATCACCTGATTCATACACAATCAGAAAAAACGTCTTTAATATCCAATTCACTCTACCTCGAAGTAATATATTTTCATTATATGTTACTGAAGGGAATTTTAGTTGATAATAAGTCCACCGTCCCGTGAGGTTGAACCAGCGACGGACGAGGAATCAGGACTACAGTGACACACTAACCAGTCGGCCACAAGAGAGGGTATAACCATTTCCGGACGAGGAATCAGGACTCAGTGACACACCAACCAGTCGGCCACAAGAGAGGGTGGGTTGATGGGAGATGGTATTTATACCCCTCTTGTGGCCGACTGGTTAGTGCCAGTCTTGATCGTCCGTCGCTGGATTGTGGACTTATTATCAACTAAAAATTCCCCTTCGGTAACATATATGAAAATATATTAGTTCTGAGGAGGAGTGAATTGGATATTAAAGGACGTTTGTAGCTTTCTGATTATATATATATAATATATATATATATATATATATATATATATATATATATATATATGTATATATATAATTATGCATGCACGCGTGTGTGTACAGCAGAGTCAGCATCAACTCATATGCCTGCATTGACAGTTTGGTGGGAAGAGAACTCGTCACTAAAGTCAGAGATAATTACTTTCGGTGATTCGAGTCCACCAGTTGACTATCACTTATCAATTATATTTCCCCTTCGCTATTATTTCCGAGGTAAAGCAAATTCGATATTAAATTAAATCTGTAGCTTAATGACTTTGAATAAAAAATGTCACGGCGCTGTGATAAAAATCGATACACACATATGTATGTATACATACATATATGTGTGTGTGTGCTCTTATAGCCTAATAACTGTGGCTACAGAAGTCCAGTTTTACTTGACATCTGAAGATACAAGAGCACACCTGTGGCGTTCCCTTTGGAATTTTTCCTTGGAACAAGAGAAAAAGATCCATAATCCTTTTCTTCGTTCATTGCTTCCCTCTTCCTCATCTCTTTATAATGCCTTGTGTATCTGGTCTAATGTAACATTAGTATTCTCAGTCATTTCTCTCTCTGATGCTTTATGGAGTGATCGGCTTTGTTGAACTTTTATTTTTCTGTGCACCTGTCAGTGAGCCATTATCCATTTCCCTTTATCCAACTTTCTTTGTGATTTCGCGTCCATAGTTTGCCATTATCTCTGGATTGTGATGTATTCACAAAGTTGCTTAAACATACAGTATATGGATGAAGGCACTAAAGTTTGTGATAATAATTGCTAATTATTTACAATTGCGCCAGGGAATTTAATGATAGCCAAAGCACAATTATTTGCATACTTCTACGAGGAAATATGTACAATCCAGTATATCGCATCCATAGAACTTTTAATGGGATCAAATATGACTTGTCGGTCTATTATGAAAACACAATTATCCTCTCAGAAATACACACAAATTTACTGAAATAATTGCATCGATTTCAAACAGTCTGTAAACACGGATACGTGTATGTACAATATGTATGTATGTATTTATGTATGTCTGTATGTATATATATATATATATAATATATATATATATATGTATATGTGTGTGTGCTTGTGTATGTGTATATATAATTATATATGTATACATATACATATACTGTAGATATGTCCTTTTCATGTGTGTATATATATTTATATTAATATACATACACACATATATGTGTATATATATATTTATATATATATATATATATATATATATATATATATATATATATATATATATATATATATATATATATATATATATATATATATATATATATGTCCTCTTAACGCGGAGTGGCATTATTCCCGATTCCTTGGTTGTCCTAAGACAGGTTATGGAAAGAGCTCAACGGCATGATGCATTAGCCGATGCTTTTCTGGACGACCCGTTGGTTACAAGATAAAACGCTGGACCATTCCATTCCATACAAATATTGGGCGAGAAGACTGAACGGCAGAAATCGAACAGGTCTTTCTCCCAGAATGACTTTATATAATATTCTCAAGGAGCCCTTTTGACGCCAACGCAGTGATAAATCACGTTATTTAACAGACCATCGTAGGCACACTGAATAAATTGCAATAAAGCAGACTGAGGAAGGGAAAGAGAATGACGATAAAATGAGCAAATGTTTGTGCAGTTTGTATGTTCGCAAGTAAATGAGGGAGAGAAAGTAACTCTATTGTTCTTGTCGCTAAAATAGAAAAGGGATAAAAAAGATAGGAATAAACCTGCTAAAACCATGAAATTTACAGTTTGGATAAAGATAATAAAGTGTGAAATTAATTTCCTACACGTTATTACACATTTCACAGTACTGATGGCGGAGTGTCGAAAAAAAACCTGGACCCCGAAAAGAAACGGGACGGAAGATTTATTAGAAGGAATGTTACAAAAGGAAAGTCGATTGTTGGAAACGGAAGATTTATGATTAAACGTTATTTAATACACCCAACTCTCTCTCTCTCTCTCTCTCTCTCTCTCTCTCTCTCTCTCTCTCTCTCTCTCTCTCTCTCTCTCTCTCTCTCTCTCTCTCAGCAATTTATGAATGGCCTGAGGTGAGTTGGCCGTGATCCAGCACGGGTGCGGTGCCGATAGTTCGATATATTAGGAAGGACTGCAGAGAGGAGTTAGTTAAATGCTGGAACAGCAACTTTACTGAAGTGCTCTTTTACATCTTCGAGTACAAAGCCGGACTCGGTCTTTTAGGCGAATTGATTTCAGATCAATAAAAGCGCCGGAGCAGCTTCGTGTCACTCACTCACGCACGCTCGAGAAAAGTTCGGATGGATGTCGATTTTATGAAGATATTGTACACCTCACTAGTCCAACTATGCTGGGTGGCTTCGTATAGAGAATGGCGGCTCTTCGGTCTGTGTCATCTGTTGGAGAACTCACTAAATTTGATTTATTCATGTAATCATGAATCATTATCGTTTTCTTATTCCGAATAAGTAAAAATATTCTTATGGAACATATCAAAAAACCCTGTTGAATTAATCAGTAAGGTTCTACAGAATAGATTACCAAATGGGCAAAACATCATTACGATGGAAAGAAGACAAGATTAGTATTAAAATGGTGCAAATTAAAGACTTGTGAATTAAATTAACATCAGTTTTAACCATCAGTCTTGGATAAAAGGGGATATGTGGTTTACACGCAGATAATGGACTTACCTTTGCGTTAATTTATATATATATATACACACACACATATATATATATATATATATATAATGTATAATGTATGTGTGTATATATACTGTATATATATATATAGAGAGAGAGAGAAATGGCTTTACGCCATCTTACACACACACACACACACACACACACACACACACACACATATATATATATATATATATATATATATATATATATATATATATATATATATATATATATATATATATATATATATGAACCAACTGGTAAGAAACAGTGCTGACGTTCCAGAGTCGTATTGTGAGCGCTGAGCAAATTCAAGTTGTTTGTAGCAGACAGGAAAGGAACCAGACAAAAAGCTCCAAAGGCGACGAGCCTAACTTAGGATGAAGAGTGAAGAGCTGGCGGCTGCAATCAGAGCCAGAGACAGATAGAGAGAGAGGGAGAAAGAGAGACAGAGACAAAGCCAATGTACTGCAGAGCACACACACACAGAGAGAGAGAGAGAGAGAGAGAGAGAGAGAGAGAGAGAGAGAGAGAGAGAGAGACCCTATTTAAAGGGGACAGAGCCCTGCATTGGGGTGCTAGGTCGTTCATGAAGAGGAGAAAGAGGAGGAGGTGGAGGGGGGGGGAAGAGCGGTGCAAGAGGAGGATGGAGGGTGGGGAGGAGTCGAAGTGAAAGGGGGAATGAGGCTGGAAGGGGAGTAGCTAGATGGGGAGCAATATGAACCCTGAAGGAGGAGTGGGAGGCCCTTGGGTAGGTGGAAGGGGTTTTTGGGGTAGCACCTCCAGGGAGGCTATTGCGAACAGCCGTAAGACGTCAGCAAAGTCCCGAATTAAAGGGATAATGCTTTTGAAAACCTGTGCAGTCGTGTTTCTAGAGAGAAGGAGAAGGCCGATGTTCACGTGACTTTTCGTTTTCCTTTCATCTGTTTTCCAGTAAGAGGAATTTACGATCTCTTAAGTGGATGCGCGTGCGTGTGTATGTGTGTGCCCTCGTGCCTTGTGGGAGTGCTTTTTCGAAAAAGAAAACTTATGATGAGTTCTTTTTCGAGAAAAGAACCTGTGATGAGTTCTTTTTTTTTTTTCGACTATAATCTGCCTTCATTAATTTGAAATTTAGTCAATATTTTCACATTTCAACTAGTGAATAATTTAGCTAGCACTAATTTTTTATACCAGCTACACCTTACCTTATTTACCTGGTTCACCTCGATCAAGCTTTGAAATTCTATTCTTTTCAAAGTGAAATACACAGATTGGTCACACGTGTTTATCTAAGGCTGAAAATAGGAACTATGAGTAAGTGAGGAAAAGACCGTATTTACAGTGCACAGAAAGCAAAAGCCAGTTAGAATAAGTTCACAAGGTTTTAACCTAATACATTTAAAAAATTTAGGTGGCTTCTGAAGTTAAGTCATCATACTGCAATGAACTTTAGTAGCAAAGCTTTTAAAATTTGCAGAAGTGCTTGCATTGCTGACAGTAGTGATTGTAATGCTGATTCCCAAGCCACTAAATAAAATATTTTGGAGCTAGAAATCTCCTCATGATATATGTTTAAAGGCCAGTTTTGTTAAGTAAGTTGTCTTCTTTCCCATTGCCTCCTCTCCTGTCTTCCTCATTCAGCAAATGAGGTTTTGGGGGCTGACGTCATCCGGTTTCATCATTTGTTATTTTTGTTGTAGCAGAAATAAATCATAATTTTCGCGGAATGCTCTCTTAAATCCAGCAAGGAAATGAACAGGATAGAATAAGAAATGACATCATGAGGAAAACTACGAAGTTCCATTTGCAAATGAGATTGAAGGCAGATGGAGAAGACTTGGACATATCCTTCGCAAAACCCACAAGAGAACAGTATGAGTGTCAGTTGGGCTACTGTGGGCACCAGAAGAGTTGAAAGACCAAGACGGGAGGCATCATTGGAGATGCAGCCCAGGAAAGACATGAACGGCGGAACTTTACAGGGACCTTTGAGTCACAAGGCATTGGAGGCGATGATGATGAGGGAATTAAGAAAATATGCTTTAAACTTGGTTTTACCTGTTTGCTCTCAGTACTTAACACACATGCTTGGCTATATCTAAGGTTAGAGAACTGATTGACTTGTTTTTTCCTTCAACTGCTGCTACTATTGCTACTAGTACGATTCTGCATAAATTTGTATTGATAAGATAACACCTGTGTTTGTTATTTTCATTACAAGATCAGTTCACATCTGGACACGAATTACTTTCGACTCCATGTAACTGCAAAATAAGGATTGCTCACCTGCATGGTTGCCGGACCAAGTAACCTGCAGTTTCCGACAAACTCTAATCAGGTAAAAAAGAAATACGGAATCGAGCTGACTAGATTAATAGAGACCGGGTAGGTAAAAAAAAAAAGTTTATGTTAGTAAATCGTTTTTCCGTACAGATTTTTGGCTTGACGTTATATCGCTCTTTTTTCACGAAACATTTCAGGGAGAGATGTCACAGAGAGGAGTAATAATAATGATAACTGTAATAAACTATGACCGCTGATGCCACCACCATCTTTACTATTTCTGCTGCTGCGGTGTGTATTAATGATAATAACAATATTATACTGTACAGCTGCTAAGAATGATGACAGTATTCAGCCATATCTCAAGGATTTTAGCGATTTTCTTGATGATGTCTCATTACGGGTAACGTTTCACCAAAAAGAACATTTCTGTCACATATAAAAGTACAATAACATCCAATGGAGTTCCAGTCTCTTGAGCAGAGCAACGTCTGCTCAAGTTGCACTATTTCCATAGTGCAACTTTAGTCAGAGCAGAGCATTAATGCTTGGTACACGGACTATGTTTATGGGTTAAGAAAGGCGGCGCTAAGTCCCTTTATCCCCAATAGATAACAGCCTTTTCACAGGCCTCCGATACTTAAAGTTAGGTTGTTTATGCAATGAAATAGTATGTATGTATGTATGTATGTATGTATGTATGTATGTATGTATATATATATATATATATATATATATATATATATATATATATATATATATATATATATATATATATATATATATATATATATATATATATATATATATATATGTATTTCCATTTACATCTCGTGGGCGTAATGCTGTCTTTAGCAGCCGAGGTTTGAGCTTCGGGTGAAGAAGCTCGATTTAAAGACTGTGACAGATAACACTCCGGTGACCGAAGCTGTGAATAAGTACATGGTAGTTAGTCGATTATGGCGAGTCATAGCTGTGGTGAAGGGCCTGGGATTAAGTTGCCTCGTCGTTAAATCCTTTCTGAAGCCTCAAATTGAACGACATTTTGTTTGAAAGCAACCTCCTGAAGGGGGAAGGCTAGACGGAATTAAAAAACAATATGCACCATATCTATGTCATTTGATCTCGTGCGGAAGGAACCAAGTACAAATAACTTGTCTTATAAATAGAAGGGAAATTATGTGACTGAAACAAGAGTTTTTTCCGTAGAGTAAAAAGTGTAATCCAGCTGCGAATTCTTGCATTCGTAGTTGGCAAAAAGCATTTGTGGAAGATTAAGTCATCTTGGCCAATGGTTTATTGACGGTATCATTTCCTGTACTGAAAATCTTCCGGATTATATTAATGCTTCCCCGTTCTCTGTTTACTACCGATCTTATCTTTATTCTTTCAAAGAGCGGTTTCCACTTCTTTCTGCTTTTTTTTCTGCCTTCAAGCCTTGGTTACTTGGGACATCAAGTAGCCGTCCGTCGGCCTTTACTAAATGAAGGGGTTCTTTAATAAGAAGCTCTGAAGGGTCACCATTTTGGTACCTTGGGAGCTAGATATGACTTGAGATTACTGCGTATTGCTGATACGATGGAGCGTAAATAATTGTAATTTACATCTAAGGTTCACTGGACCACATGAGTGCAAACCAAAATTCAGGAGAAAAAAGTTGAAGGTTTATTCTCAGGTCACTCTGGGATTTCTTCCTTACTTAATCGCAGGGCCTAGGAGATGGTTCTGTGTATAAAAATAAAAAGTTAAATACATTATCTTTTGATCTTTCACTCAGTAACTGTGGATGTTCTGTATTTTAAGGGACGTTAACTGAATCATTTTCATACTTGTTTTGAACATACTCGAATGACTATCTTCAAAAATTCACTTGTAATGTGGCCAACACGTTTTGATGTTATTGATTTGAATGCTGGTAGATGAGCGCCTTTCTCCACTTTATGTGCATTGTGGTTTTCAGTTTAGCTTTTCCTTTAGTTGAACGACTATTTACTTTTCTTTCCTTCCCATGTTCCCTACGGTCTCCTCTGTTCTGTATTCTCTCGGGTTTTCACTCCTCAGTCATATTCATCAGCTCTCATCTCCAAGCCCTATAAGGAGTAGCTACTGTAAGGCACAGTTTGTTTGTCTCTCTCTTTTTTCAGCCATCACTACATTTTAAAACTATCTGCTTTCATACTGGAACAATTGTTCAAATTTCAGAGTCTCGTACATTGAGAGGAACGCTCTAACTCAGAGACCTTACTGTTTTAATCTCAACTGGAACTGTAGGGGAACGATGTTTTTCGCTAATGGAATATTTCTTTTACCCATTCTGTCAGCGGTAAACATCAGGCTTATCTCTTCTTTTTGATAGATTTTGAATTTGCGATTTTCCTGAAACGCTTATTCAGTTAGTAATTTCCAAATATTTCATGCATCTTATTTTGCAGAGCAAAAAAATCTTTAATCTTATGAATGAGACATTATCCAGTGGAATGCTACGCTCTTGAATTGCCCTGTTCCTGGACCTTCGTTAATTCATGTTTAATCTCTACATAAATTATTTACATGAACTGATTTTATTTCCAGTACTTCGCACTCTTGTTATGAATTTAATATATATGATTTTTTTTTTTTTTTTTTTTTTTTTGTATCCGCTCAGCTCTTTTTTCCTTCAATTTGGGCATTTCATTTGAGGGCTTTTTGAACAGGACTTTGGCGGTTTTCACTTTTTTCGCTGGCACTTCTCATCGGGTTCGTTTCTCGAACTGATTGATTTGATGATATCAGAAAATTCCCCACTCAGTATTTTCAATGACCTTCCCTTATTTCCATTTTCTGATCAACTTCACATCTCTCATCCCTCCTCAGAAACCTTCTGCTGTGTCTCTTCTTCATCCTCTTCCAGAGCCCTCTCATCGTTCTTCCAGAATGCACAAGAAGAGGCAGTAGGGAAAATAAGCATACTTGTTTCATCTGTATTGCAGTCTTAACACTGCTTCTCCATTTGCTACTTTCAAAACCGCTTTCTCTTGTCACTGGAAACTGATGTTCATCCCACTCTCGTTCTTTATCTTCTACGGTCATCTTCTAGTTGACTCATGCAAACCGAAATACCTGATACTCTAAACGTCTTTTATATTACATACTAACCTTTCCTGTCCGGTTGTTTAAGACCGCTTCCAAAGTGAAATGATTTCCTTTGAATTACTTGGTTATCTTCTCTGACCTTTAACTATGACTCATTATCTTAGGATGAGGTATCCAGCTATACCTGCCATTGAGTTATTTATCTGATGCCAACATTGCTATTACAGTACTATAAATTCACTTAAAATCCCAATGACTTGTGTAGTTTTTAATGTAATCAGCCTTCAAATTATTTTAAACTACAAAGTTAATGTTGTGGTGAATAATTCTCTCTCTCTCTCTCTCTCTCTCTCTCTCTCTCTCTCTCTCTCTCTCTCTCTCTATATATATATATATATATATATATATATATATATATATTATATATATATATATATATATATATATATATATAGATATATATATATATATATATATATATATATATATATATATATATATATATATATATATATATATATATATAAGGTTTTTGTCACTTAGCAGCAGATATCACTTAATATGGATTTCATTTACGCTTGAACCTGGTCCTTTAGTTTAGATATTTATATAAAGTGATAGACACTCAACTTGTTCTTTCGTCTATCAAGAAAGAGAGAGAGAGAGAGAGAGGACGCGCCAGCGCATTTTGCTACACACTCTTGTAATAATAAACATATCCAAAAATGTGCATACATACAAACATACACACACACACGCACACACATATATATACTGTATATATATACTGTATATATATATATGTATATATATATATGCATATTTATATATGTGTGTGTGTACGTGCGTGTGCATGTATACACGTACAGAAAGACAGAATGAATCTGCTGGCCAATTTTAAAGGGTGTTTAAGAATTTCCAACAGCCAGTGTAGCGTCTTAACTTCTGGACTTTGTCGCACATTTTTGGATGTGCTTATCGTCACAAACTCTGTGTAGCAGAGAGCGTCGGTGCGTCGCTACTGATTCTCTTATTTGTGAGTGACAGTTTCATTATTAATCACTCGTCGCATATAACCTTCATCGATAAGAACGACTTACAATGAATGATAAGTGCAATATATATATATATATATATATATATATATATATATATATATATATATATATATATATGTGTATGTGTGTGTGTGTGTATTTATATATAGTGTATGTGTATAATATGTAAAAGTGTTTTAGTGTTAGATTAAATCATTTTTATATATTAGTTTAGGTTTGTCTTTGCAATTCTCTTGTACTTATTCTCTGGTTTATATTAAATTTGTTTGGCCTCATTACATTATTCCTAATTGAATTTAATAATTCTACATATACATATATACAGTATATATATGTGTGTGTGTTTGTGTGTGCGTGCATGTACTGTACATCTGTGTGAGTATGTGTGTTTGTGTCTATTCGTATACAATATGTCATGTAAAAATTGCATAACCCATGTAAAAGTCGTTGGGAGAGAGAAGGGAGGGCGTGAGGGGAGCGACGACTAAGGAAGGCAACTTTGTCGAAAAGTAAAATAGTGTTCGAACAGCGGGACTAGTTTTGTGTGAGCGAGAGAGACACCCGAAGTGCTGCGGTCCTGGCTGGTACGCACTCACGCAATGCAGTTAGGGATGAATGTAATTGGCTAGCCTAGAGATCTCTCTCTCTATCGCTGTGCGGGGCTGCAGAGGAAGAGCGGGGGAAACAGGCCAAGTCAGATTGTTGTTGACTTTCACCGAGCCGTTTTCTCAGCAGAGGAGCAATGCAACAAATGAAATGACACACTCGCAGCGCATTCTGTCATGTGAAACGCTCGCCCAGCATTCTGATGACTTCCCGCATAGCAGAACATGAATCATGTGTCGCTCCATCATATGTCCATTTCTGACATGTCACTAATATCGACATTGAAAAAGGAACTCTTCATGAACTCCATAACAAAAATGACATATATGTATGCTCATTTGAGTGGTAAATCATGACCTCATATTTGCGTGTTTTCTTCAGACCAAGGGAAACTAAACTGATTGGTCTTCGAAATTCCCCCAACGGAACGACACATGATTCATGTTCTGCTATGCGGGAAGTTATCAGAATGTGTGGGCCCGCGCTGCACTTGACAGCATGCGTCGCGGGTGTGTCAGTTTATATGTTGTTTTACTCTTCTGCTTTCTGCTGAGATTCTCTCTCTCACACACACACGCACACACACACCACTAATATACATACATATTTCTTTTGTAATTTAATCCATCATATAAGATCATCTTTACTGAGTATTATTAACATAATCTGATAATTTATCACAGAAAATTAATGTTTAGAGATTTTTGTAAAAATATTATCAAAGTTGACATTCATAAATCATGGTTTAGAAGTCTTGTACGGTCAATATTGTATTTATTCATGTATATCCTGAAACGACCTTGTGGATGTATTATTTTATGAAAGTAAAATTAAATTACATATATATTTATTTCATATCTTGGGCATCCGCAAAGAGAGAGAGAGAGAGAGAGAGAGAGAGAGAGAAGCGTTTAACTCTGAACGTAAAGTCAGTAATTAGGTCTTTCCCAGTGTGTGGTGTTCTCCAGGCGCCCCAGTTGGTTACAGAATAATATGACGTCATGGGAAAATACAGTTTTGTGTATTCCGGTGAATAATTATTTAGATCTATTTTACTTTTCCTTTTCACATGTCGTCGATACTTTTCCTTGACATTCATTCCTTTGCGCCTTAATACATCTTTATTAAGAGTTCTTCGCACATTTTTCTTCCTGCAAGAGTTTGCCGTTATCTGTCGTTGTCTGTTGCACAGATTACCACCCATATCGTATATTTCCAAATGTTGTAGAAATTTTACACTTCTGTTATTCAAGCCTTCGTTCTTTTCCTTCCATTCCTCCCCTCCCCTCCCCCCCCCATCCACTCATTCCCCGTCGTCTCGTCCAGTGACTAAGTAGGACTTCGTCTGATCTGTCGTTCCTTCGATTTCTAGTTTTGTATCCCCATTGCTCTTTTGTTCTTTTATTATTTCACATCTACCTTGCATTAAGGTTTCTTCTCAGCTTTTGTCTCTGCATTATTTCCTCTTATTTTTGTCGCGGCAGCTGCTGCTGTTTTCATGAAACAACCGGTACTTCTTTATTTGTGTAGCGTGCTGAGGGACGTCGGGGGGTCGTGCAATTGGCACTTTGAAAGTTCAAGCGAAGATGCAGTGCATTACCACACTAATACAGCTCTCCTTGTATTTTCATAATTTACGTACATTTTTATTTATTCATTTATTTACTCCTGGTTTATCTGTTTTTCTAATAAGTGATCTCATCTTTCTGTATTTTCCATTACCTCCTGTTACTGCTTTCAAATGAACACCATATCCTTTGGAAGATGAACAGGTTCGTCTTCTGAATGATGATAATAATAGTAATCTAATGATATTTAACAACCCATTATTACAATCTAGAGAGCCTTTTAGTTGTGACAGTGAATGTAGATATCTAATGCATAAATGTATCTCCCTACTTCAGAAATGTGCGATTCTTCATAGCATATCTGTCTATATATCCATCTATCTATCCTGTCCATATATATATATATATATATATATATATATATATATATATATATATATATATATATATATTTATATATATATATATATATGTATGTGTGTATATATATATATTATATATATATGCGTGTATGTGTGTGTGTGAAAGGGGTACGGGGAGAGAGAGCAAATAGGAATAAATGAATCTTAGTGTTCCGTGTTTTTTTCTGGCCCGTTAGAGCGTCTGACTTTATTGTAAGTGATTAATTAATGTGGTCTTAGGTTTTTGTGTTTACTTGACAGTCCATGCCTGTAAGTTTCTGAAAATTGCCTCTTTCATCTGTAATCTGAATGAAACAGTGATTATTAACTGCCACGTTTCGAGCTTTCGTAACCGTCTGACGCCGGTTTAAAAAACAAGAGCCAGAAGTGCAAAGCAGAGGTTATATGAGTACATCTCCAGAATGCTAAACCTCTTGTTAAGGAACCAGCCAGGGTCACAGGTTCTCTGATACTGGGTTCAGTTCTCCATTTTTGGTTCCTATTAGGCATTCATGATGTTTGAAATAACATGACACTTATCTTCTTCATGAAGCGCCTTAGAATCCATAGGAAGTGACAGAGTATGAAATGGCAACGCCAATATCAATAAGGAAGAGTTCTTCAAGTCATTTTCAGTTACTATTACCTCTAAATTTTACAATTGTAATATATAATATATATATATATATATATATATATATATATATATATATATATATATATATATATATATATGTATATATATATATATATATATATATATATATATATATATATATATATATATATATATATATATATATTATGAGTGGATATTCAAGAGACATTAGTTTTCGGGTCTAAAATCTACCAAGCGTGACCTTGAAACAGGCTGCAGAAATAGACATCAAAAGGACCACTTTTATTAAAGATTCCGTAATTCTTCAGGTGAGGAAGATGTATGAATCGGCATATAAAATTAGTGTCTAATTTTATATTTTTCAACAATAGCCTTTTCTTACTTGATATATTATGTGTCCAGTTTCTAAAAAAAAAAATGCAGTTTCCCATAGCAAAATCATCGTGCCTTAGAATATAAATGTTTTATTCTCTGACAGGCTCTAGCATATGTTGTCAAATTTATAAACCTCGGGAGAACAAGTTGCTTTTTTACCTACTGTTCCATCATAAATGTTTAAACATTTATAATGGACCTGAAACTTCAAAATGTATAGAACAGGAAGAAAATTCAAAACTGCTATTTTGTCCGACATTCTTGATCAGTTGTATTCCTTGAAAACATTACTACCGGTTTAGAAGGCTCATTAATTTCCCGAACCAACCACGTACCGGACCTCAGTCTGGATCTTAAAACAGAACCATGCTGTTAGAGGAAAGAAAAGTTCGCCTTATGTCCTTGTTTAATAACTGAGTTTGTTCCAGAACTCACTGTGTGACCTCAGAAACTCATGATTTAAACTGCTTGTAAATTAATGTTTTTATATTACAATTTCGTAATGAAGTGATGGGATTCTTTGGCTTAGCCAAAGTTTTGATTACCTAATATGTGTTGGTAGTCTTCTTTCATTTGCCTGTGTACGTTTGTGGTTTCCAGCAGTATAAGTTATATGATATCATTATTCAGCAAAAGTTTTTAGAAATACAGAGAGAAAGAGAAGAAATGGAGTCAAATTCTTTTCTTCATTTTATAGTCTCTTTCATTTGGGATTTGAAGAGTTTACTTAGCACGTCTGCAGCAAACTGCGGAAAGTAGTAGGCGTATGGAAATTTGCATAACTGCTTATTTGTATTTGAATTTTTTTTACAAGGATTCACGGGACTTGTATGCTGAAGGGAGCAATGATTTTTAGGAGGTATTTTTGTATTATTCTTATTAATGAAATTATTTTGTGTTTTCTGAATTTTTCTGAGTACATAACCTTTTATCAATTTGTGAAATATGTTGTAAAATAAGTGTTTTGTCATATTAATATTCCTTTGAGTGTTCTGGGAAGAAACTCTTCAAGAGCATTGTATTCGAAAGAAAATCACGCTTAGATACATATATAATCCCAAAATAATTCTTCATATACTCCGGGACATAAAGATGAATTGTATCCATTTGCAAAGCTCGGCCAAGGGAAAGGTTGAAGTCACCTCCTATTGTAGGTCATTTCAAGTTATTCTTTCTAGACTGTAGCGTCACATCCTCATGGAAGACTATTCACTCAATGGCTAGTGAACCATCCCTTAAAAAGAAAAGTAAAATCATGGACGTGATAATTCGATGGACGAGGCTTCCAAATGTGTTTCGCCACGAGCTACAGTGACCTACCTCTCAAGCTATCAAGGTTTACCTTGACACTGACAGAGATGGTACCACCTCAAAAGGGCCGAGATAGCCCATGGCAACAATTAATCCCCTTAGATCTTGTCCAGGCGTGCTCGCCAAAACACCACAAAGTTGTAGTTCTTGGATTTGAAGAGTTACGATAACAACCATCGGATTTTGCTGAGGAAACTCAAATGAAGCTAAGATCATGATCATCGAAGCCCTCTCAAGTTGCAAATCGGAACTTGTAATGTATATATATATATGTGTGTGTGCGCGTGCGCGTGTGTGTGTGTGTGTGCTTCCAACGACGCGTAACGCTAGGGGAATCAGCAATATTCTACCACTTCTGTCATTCCTCTTCTTTATCTTCCACAAATTTCTGCCCATCTTCACCCTCACTTTTCATAGTTCTCATCTAAGTAGGTCTTCTAATGTCCACATTGGCCCAGTTGACACCATCATGCACTATTCTCACAGTGGTTGTGTAATGGATTGTCGAAGCCACCTCCATTTACCTTTTATCGTATCATTTCTAGGTCTCTCCTGCCATCTGACGCTTAATGTCCTTCTTCAAGATTTATTCTCAAAAGGACAAAGTCGTTTATATATAGTTTTGTGGTCATACCATGATTCATATCCGTATAGCAATATAGATTTAACTAGACTTGTGTATAATGTTGCACTTTCAGTCTGCCCGTTGTTTGATTTGCTTCGTTTAGTCTTTCACTAACGTCCAACTCAAAAGAACCTATATTAGTTATCGTTATTCTTAAAATGTTTGACAGATTCAGCCTCATAAATACTTTCTTCATATTATGTTGTTCATCTCATTGCTTACTCTGGTCTCATTGCTTTTGTTTTTCTTAGATTTATTTTGACTCCAATCTCTCAAGATATATTCGATATATTCTGCACTCTGTTAAAAGGGTTTTGTAATTCTTGTGTTGTTTTGCTTAATGAAGCAGCATCAGCTAAATATTCCAAGTCTGTCAAATTCCCATCGTTACTCCAATCTAAACCTACTTATCTATCATTATAAAATCCAGTAGAAGGGAAAGCTGCAAAGGGAAATTTGACATTTGACTCCCAGTATTTATTGCAAATTTGCTTGAAACATCCCATCGACTGACTTTGCATCTATTTCGTTCATGGATCACATCTGTTAGTTTTACTTTATATATTTACAAGGACTGCTATAGCGACCCAAGACCTTCTATAGCTGGTGCTGTGAACACTGTCAAATGCCTTCTCGTAGTCAGTAGTAGCATTCAGAAGGAAAAAAATATTACATATGAGCAACTACTGACTTTTCTAAAATCAGTTTGTCCATCTTCAAGGTTTTTATCAATGTCTCATTCCAGCTTACTGAGAATAAGCATGTAAAATATTCAGAGTAATTTCATTACAACCGACGGCAGTGTAAGGTCCGATTAGTCACGCGTGGAAGTACACTTGCAACCTGAGAGGGCTTCGATGCATGCATATATGGACAAGATCTATAATTGTGTGTGTGTGTGTGTGTGTGTGTGTGTGTGTGTGTGTGTGTGACGTTTCTCTTCCTGACCAAAATGTATAATTTTTTTTTCTGGATCCTGACAAACAAACTGAGCTTAGATCTCGTACGGACAGAAGAGGCACTATCGAGCCTACTTCCTCTCGATCTCTTGCCAGCCCCCTGGGTGCATGTGTACTCGAGTCACCCTCCTCTCTCTCTCTCTCTCTCTCTCTCTCTCTCTCTCTCTTCTGCAGAGCACCACCTATCCATGACCGCCGTCGCTGTCTCAGTGAGGGGTGGCTTCCTTTCTTCCTTCAGCAGTTCTCATCCTTAATTCCTTTTTGATCCTTCCTTTTTTTTCATTTTCCTTCTCTCATACTCCTTCCACGGCATTATGCATATATTAAATCTGTTCCATTCTTTTGATTTGATTACTAGGTGACACATTTTCACGTTCTTATTGCTGCAGTTTTTTCCTGGATTGGATCTGTATAAAATAGTCGACTAGGTTAACCAGAAACTAATGTCAAATGGTTTAATCTACATAGGTAGCTGGAAGTCCAGTCATCGCTACAGTTGGTTCGGCAGTATATAGCTTGAGTTTTGAAAGACTGATCCTTTCGTGGCGGATTGATACAACTCGCTTTCAGTAGAAGAAAATGACTGTAATTCGAGCAGTTCCGGACGCCAAATAGCGAAAGCTAAAAAAGGTGCCCATGATCACTTGGCGACCACTTGGTTGGGCCGTCTGCTTCTCCAGAGGCCAATTCTGAGGTGATTCGACGTTTCTTCTGCTACATATATCCTTAACTTTCTGTGGTACAGAATACTTGTTACGAATGTTCTAGATTTCGGCATAGATGAAGAAAACTCGTACCTATACTATTCAATATTCATTTTAATATCATTTTTCATAACGGGTATGATAAACATAGATTTTATTCTGGTTACAGCATGACGCCACTAATGATCAAGCCGCAGTTTCCTAATGCCAAATCACTTGATTTGTGTGGCTTCAAAATAAAGCACTAATGGTTAAGTCGCAGTTTCCTAATGCCAAATTACTTGATTTGTGTGCTTTCAAAATAAAGCCACTAATGATCAAGCTGCAGTTTCTGTATGCCAAATTACTTGCTTTGTGCACCTTCAAAATAAAGCCACTAATGATGAAGCAGCAGTTTCTTATGCCAAATTGCTTGATTTGTGCACCTTCAAAATAATATGCCAAATTAATTGATTTGTGAACTTTGAAAATAAAGTCAGTAACAATGAAGCAGCAGTTTCCTTATGCCAAATTACTTGATTTGTGCACCTTCAAAATAATGTCAAATTACTTGATTTGCGCACCTTCAAAATAATATGTCAAATTACTTGATTTGTGCACCTTCAAAATAATATGTCAAATTACTTGATTTGTGCACCTTCAAAATAATAAGCCAAATTAATTGGTTTGTGAACTTTGAAAATAAAGTCAGTAACGATGAAGCAGCAGTTTCCTTATCCCAAATTACTTGATTTGTGCACATTCAAAATAAATCCACTAATGATGAAGCAGCAGTTTTCTTATGCCGAATTACTTGATTTGTGCACCTTCAAAATAATATGTCAAATTACTTGATTTGTGAACCTTGAAAATAAAGCCACTAACAATGAAGCAGCAGTTTCCTTATGCCAAATTACTTGATTTGTGCACCTTCAAAATAATATGTCAAATTACTTGATTTGCGCACCCTCAAAATAATATGTCAAATTACTTGATTTGTGCACCTTCAAAATAATATGTCAAATTACTTGATTTGTGCACCTTCAAAATAAAGCCACTAATGATGAAGCAGCAGTTTCCTTATCCCAAATTACTTGATTTGTGCACTTCAAAATAAAGCCACTAACAATGAAGCAACAGTTTTCTTATGCCGAATTACTTGATTTGTGCACCTTCAAAATAATAGGCGAAATTACTTGATTTGTGAACCTTGAAAATAAAGCCATTAATGATGAAGCAGCAGTTTCCTTATGCCAAATTACTTGTTTTGTGCACCTTGTAAATAAAGCCACTAATGATTAAGCAGCAGTTTCCTTATGCCGAATTACTTTATTTGTGCACCTTGAAAATAAAGCCATTAATGATGAAGCAGCAGTTTCCTTATGCCAAATTACTTGATTTGTGCACCTTGGAAATAAAGCCACTAATGATTAAGCAGCAGTTTCCTTATGCCGAATTACTTGATTTGTGCACCTTGAAAATAAAGCCACTAATGATGAAGCAGCAGTTTTCTTATGCCGAATTACTTGATTTGTGCACCTTCAAAATAATATGCCAAATTACTTGATTTGTACACCTTGAAAATAAAGCCACTAACGATGAAGTAGCAGTTTCCTTATGCCAAATTACTTGATTTGTGCACCTTGAAAGTAAAGCCACTAACGATGAAGTAGCAGTTTCCTTATGCCAAATTACTTGATTTGTGCACCTTGGAAATAAAGCCACTAATGATTAAGCAGCAGTTTCCTTATGCCGAATTACTTGATTTGTGCACTTGAAAATAAAGCCACTAATGATGAAGCAGCAGTTTTCTTATGCCGAATTACTTGATTTGTGCACCTTCAAAATAATAGGCGAAATTACTTGATTTGTGAACCTTGAAAATAAAGCCATTAATGATGAAGCAGCAGTTTCCTTATGCCAAATTACTTGATTTGTGCACCTTGAGAATAAAGCCACTAATGATGAAGCAGCAGTTTTCTTATGCCGAATTACTTGATTTGTGCACCTTCAAAATAATAGGCTAAATTACTTGATTTGTGAACCTTGAAAATAAAGCCATTATTGATGAAGCAGCAGTTTCCTTATGCCAAATTACTTGATTTTTGCACCTTGGAAATAAAGCCACTAATGATTAAGCAGCAGTTTCCTTATGCTGAATTACTTGATTTGTGCACCTTGAAAATAAAAATTAATGAAGCCATTAATGCCACTAATGATGGAGTAGCAGTTTCCGTATGCCAAATTACTTGATTTGTGCACCTTGAAATAAAGCCATTTATGATGAAGCAGCAGTTTCATGCCGAATTACTTGATTTGTGCACCTTGAAAATAAAGCCACTAATGATAACGATGAAGTAGCAGTTTCCTTATGCCATTAATGATACTATGATTTGTGCACCTTGGAAATAAAGCCACTTGAAAATAATGATTGAAGCAGCAGTTTCCTTATGCCAAATTACTTGTTTGTGCACCTTGAAAATAAAGCCACTAACGATGAAGTAGCGGTTTTTATGCCAAATTACTTGATTTTGCACCTTGGAAATAAAGCCACTAATGATGAAGCAGCAGTTTTCTTATGCCGAATTACTTGATTTGTGCACCTTGAAAATAAAGCCACTAATGATGAAGCAGCAGTTTTCTTATGCCGAATTACTTGATTTGTGCACCTTCAAAATAATATGCCAAATTACTTGATTTGTGCACCTTGAAAATAAAGCCACTAATGATGAAGCAGCAGTTTTCTTATGCCAAGTTATTTGATTTATGCGCCTTAAAAATAAAGTCACTAATGATCAACCAACAGTTTCCTTATGCCAAATTATTTTATTTGTTCGCTTTCAAAATAAAGCCACTAATGATGAAGCAGCAGTTTCCTAATGGCAGCTTGCTTGATTTGTGTGCTTTTAAAATAAAGCTACTAATGACGAAGTAGGCGTTTTCCTTATGCCAGCTTACTTGATCTGTGTGCCTTCGAAATAAATATTGCATAGTGTCGTGTCGTAGATATGAAGCCTGTCCTCCTCAAGCGTTACGTCGTTGTTGTGTTACGTTTTCCTATTTTTCTCCCCACTGTAGATATTTTCATTACTACTTTGGTCCTCTCTCAGAAAAACAGATACTGTTCGGCAATACTGATTATCTTAAAAATTACTTTGGTACTGTATCGAATACTGATACTCCTGGATCAAAACTTCGGCATTAAGACTTTGAAAACTTTGACCATTCGTTTTCCAGACGAAAATATTTTACGGTTTAGCCAACCCTACTAACACTTCCAGATTATACCTCTTTTCACCAGGCTTTTGATTTTTCATTATTTTCACCACTTCCATATCTCTTCACGTTTCTCACCTTTTCAGTTCTTCGTACACTCCATATACAACACTAAAAAACTGTTTGTGTCAAGAGGCTCGGCCTTTTTTTTAATCATTCAAAAATCACACTTCAGTTCCATAAAGGATAGTTAGCACAACAGTCCTTTCACACATTATAACTATGACTTCCATAGACACTCCTATTCTAATCTCTCAGCCTACCATTATTAGCTGTTTAAAACTGACTGCCATTTTGTTGGTGTTAAGCATACTACCTAACGTACTTCCTAGGAAGTTCCTGTTGCTTTTGATGCTAATTCTTTATATCCTAAGGCAGATGAAGGCTTAGTAAGTGGTTGTAAACCCATTGTTGGAGAAATTCCCCAAAATTATCAGTTGTGTTTATTTGTTCTGAGGTCAACAGCAACTATACATGTCAGTCAGTCAATTTCTTGTTGACTGCTGTTGCAGTTGTAGTAAGGGGTATAGCATCAATGGTACCAAGGGGTACAATTTGGGCATATCCAAAGGCATTATTGTCCAAGTTTATACCCCTTACTACCAATGCACCAGCAGTCTTCAAGAAACTGACTGGCCTCATATGTGTGGTTGTTGTTGACCCCAGGACAAATAAACTCATATGGTAGTACGCAGTACAACTTGGGCATTGTTGCCTTACGAAATGCCAATGGTTTTGGATACAAAACACTATATATGTCCCAAGGGCTTTGTGAAGAGTTGTGGACCCTACGTTTGAGTGAAATGCCATCAAAGTCATAGTAAGCTTGAGATCAACAATTCTTGCAGACACTGCCTCAGGTTACACATTGCTGGAAGCGTGATGTTCCCAGCTCTGCCTCAGGTGATAAATCAACACATTGCTATATATATATATGATGTATATATATATATATATATATATATATATATATACATATATATATATATATATATATATATGTGTGTGTGTGTGTGTATGTATATATATATACGTGTGTGTGTGTGTGCAGATGCACAATAAGCAAAAATAAAACTTGACCTGCTCCATCGCAATTTTCTAAGACATATTCAAGAGGAGTGATGCGTAGTAGTAGAAACTTACATTATATATTCTAGGTTAACCGCGCAAACGAACGTACATATTCACAGGTGACAGGAAAAAGGAGGCGCAGTGCACTCATTTTTTTTTACTTTAAATAAAAGGATTTGTTGACTTATGTTCATATTCTAGTTGAAGCTTTCTTTAATAAAAATGGATTCTGTTATATTTCTTTCCAGCAAATTATTAGAATAATAATATGCTTTAGCTAACCTGAATGTAAAACTACACTGTTTCTTGTGCACATCTTGTACATTTTTTATGCTGTTCTCTTCTATTTTCCAGTGATTTTCTAGCTTGACCAGTACAAAATTTGTCTCGTGACTTACGTGGGATTTGATGTACACGGCCTTTAGAACAATCTTGCAAGTTCTTTATACGTTTTGCTTTCATTGCATTATTGCTCTTAGCACTATGCTGTAGTGCAAGTATGTTTTGTTCTGTATGTCATCATCATAAAAAAAATTCAGTTTTGAGGCTCTTACTGCATTTCTTTCAATATAAAATCTAGAATCTTTAATTTTTTGTCCGTGTTTCTTCTTACATATATTTCAACATCAGTATGTTCATGGATTTACATAATAATGCTCTGATAACATGGTTAAGAATACTAATTTCTTTACTTTATTACTTCAGTTAGTAATAAATTTTTACACAAGGAGAAATAGTGGTGGGGTTTCTTTAAACTATATTTAAACCCATTAATACTTTCGTGTATTAGGCAATCCAGAGTAGGTAAAACATTTTCACCTTCCATTTCCATAGTTCATTCTATGGACTGGACCAATTCGTCTAATTTACGAAAAAGAAAGCATTTACATTTAAAATGTTAATTTCTACCTCTATGTATCAGACCTCATGAACATGTACTAGAAAACTAAAGATGAAACCGGCCAAGATGTTTACCGCTTGTTTCATTTTCCCTGCTGGATCTCTGTGTAGTAGACATCACGTTCTTCGATGAGGCAGATATATATATATACATATATACACACACATATATATATATATATATATATATATATATATATATATATATATATATATATATATATATATATATTATGTACTGTATATATAGATAGATAGATAGATAGATATGTACATATATATATATATATATATATATATATATATATATATATATATTATATATATATATATATATATATATATATATATATATATATATATATATATATATATATATATATATACATACAATCAGTAAGCTACAAACGTCCTTTAATATCCAATTGCTCTGCCTCGGAAATAATATATTTTCATATATGTTACCGAAGGGGAATTTTTAGTTGATAATAAGTTCGTCGTCCCGTGGGCTCGAACCAACGAAGGACAAGAACTCAGGACTACAGTGGACGCCTTTACCCACACGGCCGAGGTAGAGCGAATTGGATATTAAAGGACGTTTGTAGCTTACTGATTGTATATGAATCATGGTGATGTGATAAAAGTCATATATATATATATATATATATATATATATATATATATATATATATATATATATATATATATATATATATATATATATATATATATATATATATATATATATATATCATATAATTTTATGTATGTACAACGTATATATACATATACCTATATATGTGTGTGTGTATGTGTGTGAGAGTATGTGTGCGTGAAATTGGCTGCTGTCAGAAATAGGCGTTAAATGTGCGAAGAAGCTGAAGCATTGGGGTTATTTGCTCCGGAACATGATGTCCTTGAATGTAGTATTTGATTCACTGGTCATGTATCTAAAGGCCTCTGTATTGTTGCTCTTTGCAAACACGAGTTTCACGATGGTCAGTTTTTGACTTCTTGTATTAGACATTTATTAATGTTATGTTTATGTTATTTCCATTCTAGTTTTTGGTAATCTGATGATCTGCAAAATGCAGTATAAGTCATTAATCTGAAATAATTGTAATTATTCCTCCATAGCTTCAAACGATATATTTCCTACTCTACTTTTCTCTGTATTTGATTCTTGTCACATGGTATTTTGCCTTGCTCACAACAATGTCTTCATGTTTTGAGTAGCAATGAAAGTGGTAATTTAGAGAATTTGTGCACCGCACTGTTTTTTGTTCGTATATTGCAGAATGATAGAATTATTGACTCATGAATATCCACTGCCGCTAAACCTCATCCTACACAAAGTGATTAAAAGGCAAATAAGTTTCAGGAATTAAGTACAAATCAGAGTACTGATTACTCACCAGAAAATCAATCTTATTAGGAAATGTTTAACATTTTGCTGAATCAGTAATGATTTGTAACGCCAATAGTCGACAGAAATGTTCTCTCTCTCTCTCTCTCTCTCTCTCTCTCTCTCTCTCTCTCTCTCTCTCTCTCTCTCTCTCTCTTTTCCTCCATATATACGAGTTTTCTGGTGCTCCATAACAGGACAGAGGTCATGATATATTGCGAATAAAGATAGAGAGAGAGAGAGAGAGAGAGAGAGGCTGTTTAGAAGACCGAGAGAGAGAGAGAGAGAGAAAGAGGGGGGGGTGGTTTAGAAGACCGCGGTGCCTTTCATTAATCTATAAAATGGCTGATGGTGTTGAGGTCCGTCTCTTGGCCTTCCTTTCATCAGAAAGTAAACAAGGCTAAGGACTCTAGATATCTGCTTCGCCTAATTAATCAGGAGGATTTCTTCTTTGGTAGGACCCCAAGATAGCGTTGGTCCGGAGGTTTCATTATTTTCCTTTTTCTTTCATCTTAAAATGATCTGTTCGAAAGCTAGGCAATGAAGCTTTTGTGATGTGAAATCAGCGTCTTTGGTGCAACTAAGGTCTTTGCAGTTTTCCTTTATTAGTTACTAGCTGACCAATCCGGGGCTGCCCGGGCCCAATGAGCAACTTTCGTTTTATGAAATTTTTGTTGTGGAGCCGCTCCTCCCCCGACTTTGCCGGGACCCGCAGTAAATAAGGTACCCCGGAGGGCGGGGGTACGGGTTTGAAATCTATGCGAAAACCTTCCTTGGGTCAAATGAGAGCCGCGTCCAAATTTTGTCTAGATCGGTTTAGACATACATGCAAGTTTACAAGTTTAGTGACATTCACATTTATGGACGTAGATCACTTATGCCCTGCTCATCCCCATTTAGAGAATGTTGTTGATTTTGTGGTCACGTTCTTATTGGATAAGGTGTCGTAGATTGGTAGTATCCAGTTCAATATTCTCGGGCGTCCTCGTTGCAACGACTCATTTGTATGCAGGAGCTGTCTGTCTGTCAGTCTGTCTGTCTGCCTGGATATCCATCGGCAGAAGTTATATTTGAGGCCCCTTAGCAATCGGTTTCCTTTAGAGAGTGAAATGTCCTGCATAAAGGAGAATGGTTTCATCAGCTGTGAGGAGATGTAAAATCCTCCTCTGAAGAATAAAACCAGGCTGTGAGAGTCGATGCAATCATACCTTATATGATGTGATATACTTTGCAAAGTATGATGCTCTGAATGATAGCTTGACACTCTCCTCTCTTTAAATCTTTCTTTCTCAATCATGATTAGTCATGAGCAATATTAAGTGGTTATTAACGCTAAAATTTCCAGAATTACCCAAGATGAGGTTTTAGAAAGGAATAACAACAATGACCCCTTAGCCAAAATTATTTGCTATTGTTTCATGGATCTGTGAGAGAGAGGGAGAGAGCGATGCAGAGGCCATTGATATTCGTTGGACGTGAGGAATTTCGAATTGCAGTTTGGCCTGCAGATGAAGCCTTCGTTGAACATTTTGTAACACGAAAACTGTATCCTTAAATTTTCATTTTTGAATTTCCTTACTAATGAATATTAGCAAATTATTCACTGGTATTGTCTGTGCGAGAGAGAGAGAGAGAGAGAGAGAGAGAGAGAGAGAGAGAGAGAGAGAGAGAGAGAGAGAGAGAGAGAGAGAGAGAGGACTGTTGGATACCGAATGGTCAGAAATATTTGTCTTTTAAACAGCAGAATATGAATAACAGGTAAATTGGGATATGAAAAATGAATAGAATTGTTAAATAGAAAGGTGAAAAATCAGACGATTGTATCGGGAGCTTTAGGGAATAGGCTTCAGTACAAAAAACGAGTGACGAGGTTTGTCGAAGTTACTGAGAAGAAAAAGCAAATGGGACTACTGACTACACGGTGCACCCATAGTATGGTTTGTACGAGCATTATGTGCAACAACCTTGGCACTTGCTATTGTAGACTCGAGAGTGCCGTATCCTTTATCCAGTGCCATAATGCGGTCGGCCCTACTTTGACGACTGTTTATTTTTGAATGTGTTCGAGAGTTCATTCGTATTCCACATAGTGGACCTTTTTGTCGAGTGCCGCGTTGTTTTGTTAACAGCCTCTCTCTCTCTCTCTCTCTCTCTCTCTCTCTCTCTCTCTCTCTCTCTCTCTCTCTCTCTCTTCTATTGTTGCTTCTTCACTACTGATACAAGGAAATGCCACGTATTCGCTACAGATGAAGATGAATTTACAAAGTGGGCAAAAGAATATTATCTGACGGATATTGGAGAAATTCTACTCGTACTTTAGATCTGAGTTCTTCGCCTGATTCAGTAATGAAATGTGTATCTGTAATTTTTATTAAGTTTATTAATTTATTTATATACATTATACATACATACATACATACATACATACATACATACATACATACATACATACATACTTATATATGCATATATAAATATATGCGCATATTATTATTGTTTAGTTACTTTTATGAACTTTAGCTTAAATCATTCGCTGGAACTGTCGATTAATTTGACAGGAAGATCTGAACTGAATATATTATTTATATTTTCTCAAAATATATTGTGTCGCAATTAGTGCACACACAGTGAGTTATTAAAATGAAGTGTTCCGCGAATAAGAGGATGGCTCCAGAAAAAACAGCACAGCGGTCACTGCCACATTCATAACTTAATTAATTATGGATGAACCCCTATGCAGAAAACTTACATGACATTGGCCATCTCATGCACCAACACAGAATGCCTATCTGCAGAGCTTCGAACCTCTCAACAAATACTGCACCACTCACCTCCTGTGCCATCTATCAGTGGTCTCTGGGTCATCCTCTCCATCCTTCCTAGCCAGACCATTTCAACACACTCGTCCGTCCTTTCACTGGCGATAACCTTTCAACCACTTCTACGTATTTTCGCCCTCCTCACCTTTGCAATTCTTTCTTACGACATACAGTATATACTATGCCAACGGTTCCTGTCAGCTGTGTTAGCCTTTATTATCTCATTTAAATTCACCATTCAGGCTTCAGTTCCGTAGCGATGAGTTGGCTCAACAGTCATTCCACATACTCCCACCCGGATTTCCAATTCAAGCCTCTTCTCAAACTTTTGTGCGCGCTCAGTCACTTTCTGTGACCTGCTTCTTCTCACAGCCTACCACCACTCGTTAAATTAACCCCCAAACACCTATACGATTCAACCGCTTCTAAATGTCTACCTCAGCTAGATGGATGAAGTCTATTTTGGTGATAACATTAATAAATGTGGTACGTCTATTATTATTATTATTATTATTCCCAAGAGCTGAATGAAACGAACAGAATACACAATGAGAGCAAGAGTCCTCCTCCGTCCCTGTGGATGTTTTCTCTTCTGCGGAAGGCGACGCGGGACCTCGATAGGATAGGAAAGCTGGTTGCAGAATTTCACGTTTCCCTCTTTTCTTCTTCCTCCTCATTCCCTTTCTCCATTATCACTTGTTCTATTTCAACGTAAATGTTAGGGATGCCTCCTGAATTTATCATATTTTATTGTTAAAATTTGCTCATTCAAACTTCATCATTTTATTAAAAACCGAATAATGGTCGATGTTCAAATTCATCCTCATCAATATTTTAGAATTAAGTTTTCAGTTAAGTTATATGACCTGATTTATCCCCGGATTTTTTTCTCTTCAGTATACCAAATTATTGTCTTTTATCATTCATTTTTACACCTCACCCCGAAGTATTGGCTTTCCACTCCATAACAAGCAACGAATAACAATCTAAGAATTTTTACACTAAAGCTCCCCTAAGGGGCAAATTATCCTGTGGGTAATCGAGCCCCCCTTCCCCCTTCTCTCTCTCTCTCTCTCTCTCTCTCTCTCTCTCTCTCTCTCTCTCTCTCTCCCCCTCTCTCTAGATATATATATATATATATATATATATATATATATATATATATATATATATATATATATATATATATATATATATATATATATATATATATATATATATATATATATATATATATATATATATATATATATATATATATATATTATATATGTTAGTTACCTTTTAATGTTTGGAAAAAGTACACTACAAAACTAATCATTAGACACAAAAGCGTTATGAAAACTGGAGAATAACCTTTGATACTGTTAGCTCATATTTAAAAAAGGCACAGTTGCTTTCTTTTTAGTAACTGGTGGCCAAGCTGTTTTTATACTAAATAAATATCATTATTGTAGACCTTCTTCAGTGCAGTGCCGTTCTGTATGGCAGAATAACCGCAGAACTTTGACGAAAGCTCAATATTTATTCATTCGCGGGTACACTGATCTAATAATATTTTCCTTCGAGGTGAAGGAGGCCGCCGGAAATGATGGCGATTTCTCGTGATCCTTAAAAATCGAAGCTTGGGTATTGACAGCCATGTGTTCCTGTTCGTATGTGATTTTTTTCTCTTTTTGCGTTATTAAGAACTTTGGAAAGGGAGAAAAAATTGTGTTCATTGTTTATTTTTATGTCAAGTTTGTTACTTCTCATCGGACTGACCAAGAAAGCTTTGCCTGAAAGATTCCTTACAAGAGCAGCAGAAGGTCAGGCCGATGCGGTTCGGAGGAGGGCGTTGCATTTGTGCCGGTCGGGCGGCTGTCATTTGATTTATCCGGCTTTCAGCGCTGTCTCCAGTCACCACTGTGGTCCTGATCCATAAGCTTTATCATCGTAGGATGAATTCCTGAGTCCTGCTATAGTTGGCTTCAAGATATAGCCTGTATCATTATGATGGGATGTTCCAGTGAAATAAAAGGTCTAGGTGCGTTGAAATGCGCGAAGATTTCAGCTTGTGCGTGCAGAAACATCAAAGAAATGATCAGTATTTCTTAATAACTATGTTTTAAATAGTAACGTCTGTTCGTGATTGACATTACACTTTAGTGGATATAGAATATGAAAATAAAGGAAAATGTATTTTATACTTCAAAGGCATTTTTACACGCATCATAAATAATAATATATATACTGTATATAATAATATTAAATAGTTAAACCAGACCATAACTCATAACATTCATAACTCTAACTGGGTTGGCTGATAGGATTGTTCTTAACCATTACATTGTATATGATTTAACACCATCTAACCTCTTTGAAGATTTGATAATTAGAGAAACTGAAATTGTTGAACATTCAGGCAAATTATCTGGTACAAAATACAAAGCTGATGGTGAAAATTTCTAGAGACAAGTTGAAGTGAAATCTTTGAGTGCTCTTCATCAGCCTCAGTGGGTCACACAGGTATGACCATTTCGAAGTCAATATGGCGTTCATTTTGGGAGCAATAACACCTTAATCCAACAGTTGGACTAATGTTTTAAATTACTACAGTCAGATTCATTATTCCACCATGCCTGCCATTTACTGAAGATGATACAAAAAGAGAATCACTTACTCGTGAGAGTTTGGGTCGAGTAAAAAAACCATATTGTTTTCATAAGAATTTCTCCGAGCTACTGCACCTATGATTAAGAATGCCTTTCTAGAATGCCTACTCTGTCTCATTATTTGAAAGGAATAAATTTTAGCGGTTCAGTCTATTATAATTGTATTATTTACGAAAGTATTGCTCTCTCTCTCTCTCTCTCTCTCTCTCTCTCTCTCTCTCTCTCTCTCTCTCTCTCTCTCTCTGTCTCAATATATATATATATATATATATATATATATATATATATATATATATATATATATATATATATATATAAAATGGTATCTCTGTCTTTTTGTTCTGCCTTCTCTTGTCAGAGACTATCTCCTCTAGTCTATTTGACTACGTATTACACTGTTGTCTGATCTCCCTGGTTCTCGTCTCCGCGTAGTCAACACAATTTGGCAATGACTTGTACTGGGCCACAAAAATAACTACAGCAAAGCCAGCAGCCACATTCAGTGGAAAGAGCCAATATATATATACTGTATATAAGATTCTCTCTCTCTCTCTCTCTCTCTCTCTCTCTCTCTCTCTCTCTCTCTCTCTCTCTCTCTCTCTCATTTTTTTTGCA
>NC_089744.1:83216168-83266168 GCF_040412425.1 Macrobrachium rosenbergii | reverse complement strand
AAATTGATGTTATAGGGGAATAGGTTAATCTTATGTCTGGCAGTACCAGAAAAAAGGTGGAGTGTCAGGTGAAAAATGAGAATAGACCCAGAAAACTGAAGGAAAAGGTGACATAAAAACGAAAATTTCAGTTTTTTTTCTGTTTGGATGACTGTCACGTGGTAGGGTTTGATGTTGAGTTATAACCTTTCTGGAGCGACATAGAGGCCGTGTGCAAAAATTTTGTCTGGGTCTGTCAAACGAGTCTGATTTCTATAGTGGACAAACAAATATACAAACATTCTCTTTTATATATATATATATATATATATATATATATATATATATATATATATATATATATATATATATATATATATATATTATATAGTGGCCAACCTGGCACTGCCCAGAAGAATTTTAAAGACTTCAGAGAACTCAGAAAAATTTCCCTTCATCCCTTTGAATTGTTTTGTCGTGTAAAGTATGTGTACTATCATTGGAAATACTTTTCTTTCCTTTAACTGATAATTTATCTTGAATTCATTTCTTTAAATAAACTTGATATATACATGTATACACATATACTGGCACTTATCTGATTAAAGCAGTGTGTGTGTGAGAGAGAGAGAGAGAGAGAGAGAGAGAGAGAGAGAGAGAGAGAGAGAGAGAGAGAAAGAGAGAAAGAGAGAGAGAGAGAGAGAGAGAGAGAGAAAATGATTGACTTGCAGTGGCAAACATCCAATTAGGTTTATTCTAGTATGTCTTGGTGTTTAACCCTATTCATAAAGGAATTTTAGAGAGAGAGAGAGAGAGAGAGAGAGAGAGAGAGAGAGAGAGAGAGAGAGAGAGAGATTACAAGCATGAATGTACTTGCAATAGTTAAAAGCCTCATAGATAAATTCCGCTTAAGATTGAGTGATGCCTTGAGAGAGAGAGAGAAAGAGAGAGAACGTTTGGTAGAGGTAGTATGGTGAAGTTGGTGTGCAAGGTGGTGGTATTGCCTAACCACGATAATTAATTTCAGACCTCATTTAAACCGACTTTATAAGGGATACGTCACCCTAATGTCAAGAAGCAGTCACTATAGCTTATTCCGAAGATAAAAACGAAGAAGAAGCCAACGAATTAATGATGAAATTTGCATTTGAACGAATAAAAAAAAAGGGAATGTCATACATGTTGACGTCGGTCTTAGCCAGCAGCTACATAAGATACAGCGTCCTTTGGCTATACTGCATGAATATTAAATTATTATCAGAACTGTAATTTTAGACACTGTAAAAAGAGCTGCAACTGTTTTCGGTTTCCTGTACGTGTTAATGAACGTGTTTCAGTTTCCTTTGACGTTTCTGAGGGAAAGTGTAGAGCGAAGACTGAACGGTCTAAAATAGAAATTGTCGATAAATGGTGGTTTTTTAATGGATTAAGTACTTAGATATGACGATAGTAATACCTCAAGGTACATAAGAATTTGTATTTTTTTGGAAAGGTATAATTAAGATACATTTGGCGTAAGATGAACCCTGAAAAAGATGTGGTATTTTTGTCGTGAGTAATTTCTTAATGACGGGGTATTTTTATCAAAGACACATTTAGTTTGCTAATATGCTTGCGGGGATGGTAATGAATTAGTTCTGATCTCCAAAGTCATACCCGTAACTACAATTTTTTTTTATTAATTATTTAGATATGATAGTGGTAATCCCACAAGGTACTTAAGAATTTGTATTTTATTGGCAGGGCATGATTAAGATACGTTTGGGTTTAGATGAACACTGAAAAAATGTGGTAATTTCGACGCGAGTAGTTTTTTAATAAGGGGGTAAGCCTGTGACAGAAACAGGGGTGGCGAGAATTAAGGTCTGACTGGTGTGACAGTAGAAGTTATATTTTGAATTACATTGCTCATGACTGAATGAAAGTAATTCTATACAGTCAAACACATCTGTTTAATTTTTTGGGTGTTCTAAACTGAGGGTTTGAAAGAGGTTTCATACGTCTGACAAGAGGAATAAAAAGTTTCAGTGGAAAATGAGAATTAACCCAGCAAGTTGAAGGAAAAGGTGATGTAAAAACTAAAATTTCATTTGTTTTGTCTGTGTTTGTATGTCCGTCATGGGGTAGGGGTTTAATTTTGTGTTATAAACCTTTCTGGGGTGACATAGAAGCCGTAGGCAAAATTATGTCTGGGTCCATCAAGCGGTTCAGATTTCTAGTGGACAGACAAATATAAAAACATTCACTTTTATATATAAATATATATATATATATATGTTACAGTCAACATATATATAGTAATATATATATATATATTACGCGTAATGACTGAAATTTCAGTCATCACGCGTAATGCACTTAGGGACATTTGATCCCCAGGAGCTAGTACTAAACACTGCGAAATACATTTGACTCCCAGGGACTAGTACTAAACCCGGCGAAACAGTGTAGGTGACTCACTGTTTCGCCGTGTTTAGTACTAGCCCTGGGGGATTAAATGTCCTCAAGTGCATTACGCGTGATGACTGAAATTTCAGTCATTACGCGTAATGACTGATTACGCATGTTGACTGTAACATATATATATATATACGCATGTATATGATATATATATATATATATATATATATATATATATATATATATATATATATATATATATATATGTATATATATATGTATATATATATACATATATGTATATATATATATATATATATATATATATGTATATATATATATATATATATATTATATATATATATATATATATATATATATATATATATATATATATATACACAGACAAACAGAAGCATCTGTAAACAATGTCCAGCAACTTCCGTTCAATATATTAACGAAAACTTTTAAGTAATTAAGTACTTCAGCTGTTGGAGATAAAAGATTTATTTATTTTTCCACGAAAAATATATTTGCAAAAAATATTTACCCTAAAATAGGAAATAACTTTCATCGTGTAAAAGTACAAAATTTTCACTGAAAACGTCTGATCTTTAAAATGACTTTAATCCGACCTTTTCTATCAACATGCTTTCTTTAACTTCTAAAATATAATTGTTTACAGTTGAAGAAGAGAGATAGACAGACAGAGAAACAAACAGAAACGAGGGGTTTATCCATTTTTATTTTCATTGTCAGTATTCTTTTCTTTTTATTTCTGCCGTTGTATTTTATCAGTTTGGTAAGTAGTTGACTATATCGAAAGTGGCCATGTCATTTGTATATTTTTGTTCAGATTTTTTTTTTTTTAGCATATATATTATAACTTCTTCTGATAGCAGCCAATGCTTTTCGGGTCTTCTGTCTTGCTTCAGCAACACCCAGGAAATGTGCTTTGATAGAACAATCCCTCTCGCTGTTCCTAGTTGCACCTTGAAATTTGTTTAGTAAGGGTAGCGTGATTAATGCCGATTCTACCATAAAAGAAAATATGTTTAATGACTCATATCCTTTTCTTCGTATACATATGCGCTTTGTCTCTCTCTCTCTCTCTCTCTCTCTCTCTCTCTCTCTCTCTCTCTCTCTCTCTCTCTCTCTCTCTATTTCAGATCAATCCATTTCATCCAATCACATTTGATCTTGAAACCAGAAAAACATTCAGTGTACTTCTAACTAAACAAATTCTCCACTGGGAGAGAGAGAGAGAGAATTTTTAAAGATATCTGTCGTACCTTCATGGCCTCCCTCAAGTGAAATGAATAAAATAAAGGTCAAAATATCAGTTGGAATAACAATTCGGTGTTCATATTGATGAAAGGACTTTGTGTTTTGCGTAATAATGCTCACGGAAGTGTAATAACTTTATGAGAAAACAGCAAGTATTTATAGATGCGTCTGATATGGACCGTTTAAGTGTTGTTGCCTAAGAAAAATTGATCTCTCAGGATAGTTAAATATCTTAGCCAAGTCCATGTTTTGATGATCTTGGAAGATACGATATCACAGGATGATCAGAATTACGAAACATCTTGTAAAGCATGCTAACAGAATGTGGGTACCGAATATTTATATCAAGAACAAGAATGAGAAATTTGAAACAGCTCAAGTTTTCGTCCAACAGTTATAGATACAAGTCAGCTGCTGAAGACTACACAGGGGAGCTATATTCAATATATGAAAGAATAAAAGAATTAAACCATTTTCTTAGGATAGACAGTTCTCCAAAAGCATGCTAACAAATTTACTTTGAGCATTGTTAAGATTCAGCTTCACCCCACATCATTTTTACCATTCACTAAATTAAGGTATATTTCTGTTATAAATTCAGCAATCACAGGTCTATGTTCAGGAGATTGGATCAATGTAAAGAGACTAGCATCACCTACATAGGCACTAGGCTTATTTTCAAGGTTAACCACATGTCATACATATATAATATAGAAAGTAATGGGCGCAAACAATAGCCTAAGGACCACTAGACAACATTTCTGTAGTTACTATAGTGCCCACATACATATAATCTTTGTAATCTTTTAGTTAAGAATTAAACAGCAAAGCTAACAGATGGCACACTAACTACTATCTGTCTAATGCGAAGACAAGGGCCTCATAATTTACATGGTCAAAAGCAGGACTAAAGATGTGAGTAGGGCTAAAGATTTCTGATGACAAGAGAAATTAAAAGAAGAGCCCCTACAAATCCAAATTGTACATTGGGGAATAGATTACTTTCGTCATAAGCATTCCAACATTTTGCAACAGACGTTCACAAACTTCTTGGTAATACTCAACGTGACTGGAGCTACTCAGCCGCATTCAACTTCAAGAATAACATTACCTACTACCTAAAAAGTGCAAAAAGAACCACTTCTAGCTAACTTATGTACAAAAAGGGACACGTTTGGTGCTAAGAATTCAGCAGCTTCCACAGAAAACATAGGGAAAATACAGTTTAGGACTAAACTACTTGACTGTCAGGGTTGAGTAAAAGATTCTTAATTTCTTAGGACTCAATAGCTAAAAAAGTCAATTTAGCTTTAGGAAAGCGGAAATGAGGCATATTGGGTTTCGCATTGCTCTGCTTATTGTTAAGTACATCAGCCAAAAAAATTACCTTTTCCTTTGGACAATGAGTGAAAAAAATCATCTAGTATAAAATAGAAGAATTATTGAATCTACACCAAAAGCATAGAATCTGTTTAGCCCACCATTTTTGTTCCTGAGTTGTATACAGAGCCTTCCTCTGATCAAGACATTTCTTGAACAAGCAAGCAAACCACCATACCTCACCAGCTTGCTTAGAATCCAGTCAACCGCTTTAATGCCATCGTTACATTTTCAGTTGTCACTTCCATAAACAGTCAACTCTTTAATATTAAGCCTTCCTTATAACTTCAGTTGTCAATTCATAGACTTTCTCAAACTTAAGATAAATCCTTTCACTCTTGAGTTATTCTGCTTTACCTCACTTCTATCCTCCACACACAAACAGACCTTTAAAATACACACTATATCGACTCAGTAGTGGGTTTTTTCGTACAATATCTGTCTATTTGTCTCTTTTCTCCGTTTTGCTCAATGACATTTTTCTCTGCCTTTACTTTCCTAGGGAACAAAGTACTGGCTCACACTCTCTCCATCATTTTTATCGTTTTCATTTTTTCCTCTCCCATCCTCCTCTTACCTATTGCCTACTTTATCCATCTTCTAGCGTACCAACGCATGTCTTCTTATGTAGCTTCACCTGGAAGCATTTTATTCTTCACTAAACCTTCACGCCCTCATTCCACCTCTTATTGTTGTTATTTTCTCTCTATCGTCCTATATCTACAAGCATTCTACAGCCTCCAAGACCCGATACAGGAGTTTTGCATACTTTCACATATTCCTTTTGTTTCAAGTCTTTATTGTCCATTTTTTCATGACTTTTCTTCTTTGTGCTCATTCTCACCGTCTTCTTATCCAGCTCGTTTATTCTCATTCCTTTTACAGCTGTGTGTTTACTCCATCCTCTCTGTTTTCAAACTTCCATAGGCTTGAAATTTCACTGATAGTATATAATGAGAAAATATTTCTCCAGCCACTCCTCTTGTCACTGTAACATTAAGAAACTTGTTGTTCCATCAGCACTGAACCAACAAATACTCTTAACCAACTTTTGCTCATTATGTTTTCTTTATCAAGTATATTTTTACAAATATTCTTCTTTTGAAAACATGAGTTTCATCAGCAAAGGCCATTTCCAAACATTTTCCAAAAGATTCCCTCCTTTTTCACTTACAATGCGAGCTCCATACTTGCCATCACTGCAGTCCCTATCTCTGTCAGCTGCCTTTGCATTCAGATCACACAGAACGACCATCGTTTCATATTTTTCATCCAGAAGGTGTTGGTCTTCTGATTCTCATAAGCATTTCTAGCTTGAAGTGATATCCCCTGGCCCTTTTTAGTTAACGAGCCTAATTGTGTGTGTGTGTGTGTGTTGCGCGCGTGTGTTTATATAAACATATTGTAAAACAATGTGATCACTGGTAATACCACGGTGGTCGACATGGTAAGTGTTCTGCGACTGAGTATTGGCTAAGTTCAAAGGAACACAAGTATTATGGTGGGCATTATTAAGGTAATAACCAGTTCTTCCTGGGCAATGTGTACTAGAACAACTAAAATCATATATGCCTGCTGCCGAAGTGCACTTTTGTGCATGTTTTAAAAAGAAAATGTTGTCATGACATTTTTATCTCATTTCACAGTGAAAGGTTTTATGGTCTTTTACAAAAATACTTATCCGTCCTGATGGTTAAAAGGAGATTTACCGAGTTTGCTTCTGACGACGAGATAGTAAATCTTTTTCCTCTCGGTGTAAAAGTCCCTCAGAGGGTTGAAATAGTTGTGATAATCCATCAAAAAAATATTTTGATTCACAGGAAACCTTGTGTTTAGTTATGCTGAGTTCTACTTCTTGAAAACAGTAATACTGTTTTGATAATACGTGTCTTAGATTCAGGCCTAACCAGCAACCCTTAGAACTAAACAACCGTCTCCGTTAAGGGTATAGCTTCATACTTGTAGATATTAGCGTCACAACGACTCGGGTCAGGACCTATCCCCATTTTGGGAAATAACAGTACACCAAAATATTAACAGAGCAAAACTTTCTTAACTAAAACGAGATCCTTGAAAAATCCCTTGTGTACAATCGAGAGTTTCGGCGAGATGCAGCTGTTCAAAGAACACTGGGGCGCGTGAACGGCGGCTCTCCATTTCTTTTATTTTTTGCCTCCCCCCGGTACAATGTTCCTCTTCCTTACACAGCTATAAGAACAGGCTAATCCCTTCCCCTGATGATAAAGAAACGTTTTGCTATGTTCAACTAAACACTCTTTTGTATTATCATTGTCAAAATATAATTATGCCCTTTTTCTGTTGTTATATATATATATATATATATATATATATATATATATATATATATATATATATATATATATATATATATATATATATATATATATATATATCATCACCTCCAGCGCCACGTGACACACAGGGCTTTAGTGAAATTCCGGCACTCATGGCTTTCCTGTCCTTTATCTTTCACAAATCTCTGCTTACCTCCAGCCTCGTTTCTCATTACCCCCATATACTGTATATATATTTATATATATATGTGTGTGTGTATACACACACAGTGTGTGTGTGCGTGTGCGTGTGCGAGCGCGTATTTGTGCATACAAAGAAAGAGAGCATATATTTAGACAGTGTTAATACAAAAAGAATTAGTTATTACAGTAATAAGTGATGTTGACACTTCTAGTTTTTGACTGATAACTGCTTCTTGCAGTCATATTATTTTTGCGTGAGAATCAAACTAGCAGCAGTCATGTAAAATATACCATTGTGTGAGGTATTCTCTTCGCACGGTGCTCATCGATTTCAACATGGGAGCACAACTAATTGATGGACCAAATCGCATTCCAAAACTATTTGTTGATTCGGAAGATTTACATTATATTCATTACCTGTGAGTCCTCGGGTTACTGGTCAATAAAATACAGGTGGGACAGGAAGAAGAAAAATGAATGTTTATTAGTCGCTGACGCTGTATATACCGGGTATTAATTCAAGGATGTATTCCTTTTCCAGAAACCTTGGAATAACTCTTGCCTTATTTTTTTCTTTCAGGCCAAAAAGAAACCTCCTGGACAGTAATTACGAATTACTTTCAGTACTTGATATGGGCAGTAACGATTCTCATATTTTTTATTCTATTTTATTTTTTGATTGGTTGATTGATTGATTGAATTGTAGTTGTTCAAATTATGAATATTTACTGAATGTTCTTATTTACTTATGGTAAAAATGTGTTTGTGGATATCTCACTCACTGAGTTCCAGCGATGCTTTTCAAAAGTTCAACTAGACAGGAAGGACTCGTAGAATGTTTTAGAGGGGAAAATATTCACAAATATTTAGAAGTCCAATAAAAAAACATCACCGATAATGCAAACATTTGTTTAGTGCACAAACTGCTCAAAATGGTTTGAAGACAGCCTGGGAATGCTCTCGGCATGAGGAAAAGGCTTCCTTTCGTGGAATCATAGACTTCTCTTCGTTGGTGTACCAGCCAAAGAAAGGTAAAGAGTCCTTCATGAAAAAACTAAATAAGGTAAAAATCATGTTTACGATCTTTTTTTTTTTTTTTAAATCTGGAAACTTTTTAGTACTGCAGTGATTCTGCAAATGTCTATTACAGAATTATAAACTAATGATTGCGTAAAATTGTGCATTACTCAACTTGATGACTTCTGTTGTATCCCAAAGACATTGCTGTTCTATTTATAAGTCTTCCAAAAATTTTGTGTGTTGCTGCTAAAGTCTTTCGCAGGCATAAGAAACAAGTACTGGGTATGGGTACTGGGTAACTTTTAGATTAGCAGTCATTTCTCTCTCAACGTGACTGGAACCTTTTTGCCTTCTGTTTCCAGCATCCTACGATCCTTCAAGCAGAAGCAGACTGCTTTCAGCAAATTGGAGAAAATCCATTGATACAGTAAATCTATCTATCTATCTATCCAGCAATATATATGCATATATATATATTATATATAAATATAAAATATATATATGCATATATATTATATAAATATATATATATATATATATATATATATATATATATATATATATATATATATATATATATATATATATATATATATATATATATATATATAAGACATGGGATATTTTCCAGAAGTTCACATTGATCAAAGGTGAATTTTCAACGTTTTAGTTATTACTCCATCGTGTCTTATGTTACTTATGTCTGTGATTTCCTTGTTGCAAGCACAGATTCCCATATCATTTGTGGAAAATCAAAATGTTCAGGACGATAGTTTATTTATTTACCCGGAACTACAGTTTTCTTTAACCGGCTGCACCCTCTCCAGCACCGGCACTCCAGAGGACACCCCCCCCACCATGCTTCATGACCCTCCCACCACTGTTACTCAGTGGCGGTGGTACTCAGCTGACAAAACTCTGCTGTTCCCTTCCCTTTCTCATTCCCATTCCCTTCCCTTCCCTTCCCTTCCCTTTCCTTCCCTTCCCCCTTCCCTTCCCCTTCCCTTCCTTCCTTTCCCTTGTTCCTTCCCTTTGTACCTCACTCCTTTTTTCTCCTTCCCTCTGCTGTGCACTCGACTCAGCCTCGTTGTCAAAGCTCAGCCACCAAAATGTTTTGGGAAAGATGAAGAAGCACTGGAATGAGGGATTCATCAGTGACTGTCCTCATGATTACTGCAGCTTCGTCCAAAAGTCATAATGAGTTAAACCAGAAGATAAATGGTTAGATGTGACAGGCGGAAAACGGATGAACTCTGAAAATCTTGGATCGGTAGAAATGTAGCTACTAAATAACCCATTGGATAACGACATCCTAAAAATTTGCTCCATGTTAGAAGGTCTTATCGCACTGAAAAAGAAACATTTATGATCAACAGGCATTTTGATTGTATGAATTAATACTGTAGTCATAATGAGCAATCGTGGAAAATGTGAGACTGAGCTAACATTGTCAGCAAATATCCTACGAGTGACTTGCATTGATTATGAAAGCCTGACGTGGCTCTGATTGCAATGTGTCATTTACACTAAGCGTCACGTCCGATGTAGGGCTCGTTCACTTGACATGGGCTGGACAAGACGTGAGAAGCTTATGGAAAAAAACATATTAGACAAAATACTTGCGATTTCTCGCTTTTTGTGTCGAAGCAGAAGTCACGATGGAGGTTTCGAACACTGGACAGTCATCGATCCAGACTCAGCGTTGCGCCAGCCGGGCTCCTTGCCATTGGTCGCAACATAAAGTCTACTCTCTTTCTCAGCATTTTTGTCATCTTATCGTATTACAATTGTCACTTCTTCTCGAAGTGAACGTTGCGTTTTTATCTCCATGAAACATATTTCACCCGGTTAAAGAAAATGGCAACACTGTAGCAATTTTAGATGAATACGGATGCTACTTGTATTGCCATATGAGGGTCTCTGGAATCGAGGCGGCGTTCCAAGCCTCAGTCTGAACAACGGTGAACTCATTTCTGTTCCTCCACATCAGACCAGTTCACTTTCCGTAACGAAAGGAGACGTTGCTTAACGGGGGTCGCTCCCATATATACCGATTTTAAGTCAACTCTGTGTTGCATCTGCTGGATTTCCGTGCATACTTGAAGCTTGGAATTTAAATTGTGCAGCCTTGCAAGTGCAATTTGCATTATAGATGAGAGAGGAAGAAGTGCAGTGCGGTGGTCATCTCAATGTAACAAGAAAACCTCGACAACATTGTCTGAAATTCATTCTCTCTCTCTCTCTCTCTCTCTCTCTCTCTCTCTCTCTCTCTCTCTCTCTCTCTCTCTCTCTCTCACTGCCCGGTTGACCTATTTTGATGCTGGTGAATACTGTGTCTTTTGGGGGTCAGTGGTGCCTCTGCCCCGTGTGAAAGGAAACTCCTCTCCCCTCTTCCTCGTCCATCCCCGTCTTCTCATTGAAGGTGCTAAGTGTGGGAACTCATTCGAACTACTACGAATCTATGGATAAGGAAGTCGTGCCTATCATCTGTACTGCGGCTATGGCAGGAACATCTGTATCTGTACTCTTCAAGTCCTCTGTCGTCTCAGCAGCATCCGTTGGAGATTTTGTCCTGGGGTCTTGAACCGGCGAGATGAAGGATAGCCTTGGTGGTTTTCGTTGTCCTCACGAGCAGTTTGACGGCGATGGTCAGCAGATGTACTGGGATGGTATTAGGTCGACATCAACGTTCATTATTTGCTGACCTCCCTCATCTAACCAGCAGCCCTTCCTTTAGTCCAGTCGCCTGATTTGTACTCTGCTTCTCTTACTGCTTCTCTTTGCCTGATGTACCCATGCAATTGTATTATCAGTGATGAATGAATGGCAGTGAACCAAGATGATCGGAATTTGGGGACATTCTGTGAGATGCTTTCGGAGGGAGAAAATCTCCTAGGAACGGTTCTTTCATTGTTATTAATAATTCACAATGGATGATAGGTATCAATGTCGATTTTGTAGTGCCCTAGTGTTTTGAAATCAGACTTTGATATACAGCAGGGTATTTGTGAGTGAAAACCACATATTTAAGGTATCATCGAAGGAGTTATAACTGAAATCTTGAGACTCGTTTAGTGAACGTTTCAATATCTTAATGATTCAAGGAAGAATGGTCTCGAGGTGAAGAATTTGGGAGACTCGGTCGAGATGACGAACAACTTGACCAGCCAGTATTAGTGCAGTGCTTCCACGAAATGAGTAACTGATGCCTCCGCCGCCACCGTCTTCTCGTCACTTTCCTATCGATTGCACATTTTGTAGAATTATGCCTCTAGATCGCTGATGTTGCCTTCCCGGTACAATGTTGTTTGGTGTTGTAGATCGAAAGCAGCAGCACCTCGGATCTCATTTATCTCAGCGCCGTCACGCAGACAATGATGGGGTTTAACCAGGGATACAATAAGCTCTTCACGCAGGTAAATCCGTGACTGGTTGTTCATCGCACATCTTTTAATGATACTTATGATAATTATCTGCATTTCGCTCTCTCAGAGCTCACGTACTTCATTGCTGCTTACATTATGCTTCTGTAAGCCTCCTGTACATCTAGTTTGCTTTTTAAATCTAAACTCTGTGCATGAGAATTTAAAAGAAAAAGGATATATAAATCTTTCTTTCGTAATACATAGGTGGCTGTACACATAAACTAAATCTTCCATATTTCTCTTATGTTAATCTATTGAACTTTCCTCATTTCAGAATCCAAACGTAAATGTCCGAGCTATTAGCCTTGAGCTATTTTTAGCATCATTTTGACTGTTAGTATCTTTTTATCACCACCGTCTAATGAATCGTGACAGTATATTTTTAGTCGTTTGCTTTTTTTATGTATTTTCATTGAAGGAAGAGTCACTGTCGAGACAATAATGATGAGGAAAAATTAATTGATCGATGTTTACATTGTTTCGTTTTGATTCGGTCTTCATTTTTACTTCGAGGAAAATACTTTCGATTAATTGGTTGTAACTCACATGAGGGATTCGAAGTTTTACCACTTTATGGGCTGCAACTGGAAGAGACATTGCTTCTTCTCAGCATTATACTCTCTCTCTCTCCCTCTCCTAATTGCATAACTAATGTACATTCTTCAAGACAGATTTTAATCAGCATTCTAAGTATAGTTCCTTTGAAGAAAAACCTCAACTGTAGCCAGAATTAGAAAATAAGCCAAATAGCTTTAACACCTTTGCCAATGACAGGATAGTGCGGTCGCTCAACTTTTCGCCAAATCTTTCACTAATGAAATGTGGAAGTAAACACCGTAGACATTTCACATGTACTGAACCTGTGTATGTGTCTGTGTGTGTGTGTGTGTGTTTGTAAGTACGTTGCATGCCTTGCTTATTAAAGGCTAGAGAAGCTTATCTACTAATGATAATTCATTGTCGTAAGTAACGGAGGGAAGGATTACTGTACCAAGTATCTTCTTTACAAGCGGTTGTTTACTCGCTCAAGGAATTTTGTATGCAATGAGGTCTCTCTTCTCGAGTACTTACAGATTCCAATGAAAATATTATTTGGTCCAGTTGTGTATGCATCAACGTTCCAGGGATTACTTAGTTTTCACAGAAAGACCCGAATATGCAACAGGACTTAGGACGTAATTTTTGTGAGTAATTTTGTAAATACCTAACAATATGATAAGTGCAATTTCGTGTGTTGAGTACATGAATAGCTTATATAACCAAAACATTACAGAACTTGCCTAAAATCATGTTTTGAATGAAAAAAAACATGCATTAAGCTCGGGATCCTAGATGAAACAGCTGGTTTTAAATCACTTCATTTGCCAAGGCGCTGGGATAATTTATATATAGAACTCATTCACTGCCGATCGTTAACAAAGGCAACCTACATCAGGTAAATTAACGTAATCTGATTGTAGTTTATTATGATCATGTAGATATTAATAAATTTAGGATCCAAGAATAGCCAACGTTCAATTAATAGATACAATCGTATTTTCTGCAAATAAAGGTAAATGCAATGCATTATACTTCCCTGGGTATGCTAAATGAATGACGTCACAAGGAAGTTTCCATGGGTTACAAGTTAATCGCTTTCATCAAGTCACGACATGGCGCTGAATGGGTCAGGGTCCATGCTCTGGCTTCCAAGGACACCTGTCCTTGTCCACGTGCTTTGCCGTGTCCTCCGCTGCAACAAGGTTACAACAGATGGTAAAAGTGCTCCGCTGTTATGTATCCTTAAAACTAACTGAAGAACCTTAGGAAGTAGGCAGTGTGACATTGAGAGATTAGGTGAATAGTACAGTTGAAATAGATTGTTGATGTTGGAGTAAGTACACAGTAGGAAAACTGCATATGCAGTTACATAGCATACACAAAGCATTTATATATATATATATATATATATATATATATATATATATATATATATATATATATATATATATATATATATATATATATATATATATATATATATATATATATATATATATAACCCCTTAGGGGTAGTGCCATGAACGCACCTCATACGGTCCCTTGGGCCCCTGACTGCAACCCTTTTCATTCCTTTTACTATACCTCCGTTCATATTATCTTTCTTCTGTCTTACTCTTCCTCCTCTCTTAACAAGTGTTTCATAGTGCATTTGCGAGGTTTTCCTCCTATGACACCTCTAAAATTCATAGGTCCCAGCGCTTGGCCTTTGTCCTAAAATTTTATATTTCTGTATATATATGTATATGTATATGTATATATATATATATATATATATATATATATATATATATATATATATATATATATATATATATATATGTGTGTGTGTGTGTGTGTGTGTGTGTGTGTGTGTGTGTGTGTGTGTCTTTATCACTTCAGCTACAAAGACGAAGATGTTTTATGGTATAATTAGTGCTTAAATGTCTTCCTCTTCGTCATTTCCTAAATGTTTATTGCGTATCTTTATCATCGTCATCTTAAGGTTTCGTTTTTAACAGTCTGATGCGTCCGTTTATTTTAAAGGCTGTGATAAATTTTCGCAAGTGGGTTAGGCTTAGTCTGGTTTTGTATAATATGCTTTGTCTGGGCACAGAAGGAACAGGTATTGTATGTATGAAAATCATTTTGGTGGCCTTCATTTGCTGAATGATCTCAGTATATTATTATTATTATTATTATTATTATTATTATTATTATTATTATTATTATTATTATTATTATTATTATTATTATTAAGAAGTTAAAAACGAGTAGTTATACACATGAATAAGTCCTCAACCGAAATCATTCAAGTAAGCATACAATGACGTTATGAATATGAAGTCGTGAAATAGTATTGTAATATGCAACGTAAAATTAGATGCATAAGACGTACCACATCTGATACAGGGGATTTAAATATAGCCTCCTAAATCAGTATAACGTCAGTAGGTGAGCAGACAAAGATTTAAATACTTGCTTTTAGGATGATACTCTGCTTTTGGAAAGCCATCAGCGCTGAGTGAAATTCTATGTGACGTTTCATAGTGAGACTTCTGCCACATTTTTCGAATGCAGAGCCGTAGTGAAAATGGTCGTAGGTGGAGAACCAGTTGGAACCTTAACTTTAGTTGACGTTTTTTTATTTTTTTTATTATTTTTTTTTTTTGTCTTGACCTTGCTGTGGGAAAAATTCGGACCGCGGTGGAAAGAAGCAGGCAACAGTTCTTCTTGAAGGGTTCGATTTCGATTTCCTCTCCTTTTAGGCTAAGATTCTGCTCTAGAAAGCATGAGTTGCAAAAAAAAGAAACAAGAAAGGAGAAAAAGCAAATCAGTAGGTGGCATTCTAGTCATTCTACAAAGCTTTGTGAATTCATCGCCAAGACTCCCCCGGAGGGGGTAGTGCCGCCAATGAACCTCATGCGGTGCACTGCAGGCTTTACTTTAGGTTCTTTGCAGCGTCTGCAACCTCTTTCTTTCCTTTTACTGTACCTCCATTCATATACTCTTACTTCCATCTTTCTACTCTCAGTCTCCCTTTCAGCTCTAGGCCTTTAGCATAAAGAATAATTTTATATATATATATATATATATATATATATATATATATATATATATATATATATATATATATATATATATATATATATATAGTATATATATATACCATTCCATTGCCAAGACTCGTTTTTCGTTCTTCTTTTGTCTAATGCTTTTCAAAGTTTACTTTGAGGGGCACTCGATAATGGGCTAGAAGGAACTGGTCGTATAACTAGCAGGTCCCTAGAGTAGTACCTGAATATTGAAGTATTGCATTGTCACATTCTGTATTTCCTGGTTTAACTGTTTTGTCATTTCAGTTTGCAGTGAAGGGCTCATGAGGAAGATTTGTCAAAAAAATTTTTGCCTTTTGCCAGGATTCACGTGCAATGCTTGCAATTATTACCGGTAATGGCATATCGTTATATAGATTGATAATAATAATAATAATAATAATAATAATAATAATAATAATAATAATAATAATATTATTATTATTATTATTATTATTATTAAGAAGAAGAAGAAGATTACTATTGAACAAAAACTAATTTTTAGATAAAGAATTATTAACTATATTTTGACTGACCGTGACCGTCACGTCATATTTTTAACTTTATTTAAGATAACTGAAGGGTACATATCAGACCTTTCTCTCTCTCTCTCTCTCTCTCTCTCTCTCTCTCTCTCTCTCTCTCTCTCTCTCTCTCTCTCTCTCTCTCTCTGTTAATTTAATTTGGGTATTGTTTTTTCGTATGATGGTTTTGGCGTTCGTTTTCTCAAGGATTTCTATTAATTTTTTGAAGAACTGCTTATCATTTCAAGCAGAAATTCAGTATACTTTTTACTGGTAATGTCTAGTTGATAGTACTAATTTTAATCCATTATTATAGTGGTTGATATTTAAAGATATCCTGCTTCAAATTTAATTATTTTCTTTGTGTTTTCACTATTATTTTCTTTTCTCTGTTCTTTTATGTGGGCGGGATAGATCTGGGTTTGTTTCCCCTGACTCTATCATTAAGATTTGCTCTTTTCTGTCGTTGAGGTGTCATTGTCAAACTGAGTTTCAGTTCACTTCTATAACATTTTCAGTGCTCTTTCATACAAAATAGGTTTTAATTAGATTTGGCATTGCACCCCCTGACCTTCTGATCACCAAGTTGTAGATAAAATGGTTCAGTGCTAAGTGAAGATCGTATAACACATCGACGCTGGTATACACTCGCCTCAGAAGACCGCAGCGACTGACTGCATCATTATCTTGCTTGTTGCCTTTGCTCAACTAAAGCTTCGCAATTTACATCTTCCGTGCATTGTCACATCGATTATCTGCAGAAATGTAAATTTCTATTCTTTGAGATCAAGCAGCAGGGGCTATTTTAGTAGATTTCCTTTCGAAAATATCGTCCATTGCTCTTCTCCACAGACATGACTTAGACGGAAGGGTGTGTGTGTGCGTGTGATTTGCGAGCGCGCGCGTTCTGTGTTTGTGGTCTTGCAAACATTCTTGAGTTTTGCGTGTCACAGAGCGTCATTCCTCTCATAGGGAAAACCTTATCGATTGTACGAAAATTGATTCAGCAGCAAGTGGGTCATTCTTGTTCTTTCAATTGATTTCAGCATTCATTATGCAGGGGCTGTCGTAGCTTTTTCCACGAATACCGACCTCTGCCATAAGACTAGCCGAGGATCAGAAGGAGAGAGGTCTTGCAGTATAGTGAACTTCACATGAGGCCAACGGGAATGAAAGAGAATGCGTCCTAAATTGTTCGTGAAGCTTTATTCTTCATAATTAGCATGAATGGCTAACCCTTTTGTGGTTTAATATTAATCATCATCATTGTCATTATAATTCCACTTATCTTTGCTTTCGATCTGTTTCATGAAGTGTTCTGGCGCCAAATGAAAGGAACTCGCAGCTTGTCGTCGGCGCCGGAGTGCTCCTGTCAATGATTCTGATTTCGAGTGGAAAAGGCGACTACTGCAAGATCGATGATGGTTTAATATCTTCAATTAAATGGGGATTCTATTCTCAATACATCGTTGCAAATGGCACTTTCTTACGGCGTTAGGGGTACGCTTAAGCAAGATAAGGGAAGGGAAGAGGGAATCTAGATAGATTTAAGGAAAAGAAAAGAGTGGAACAGACCCAATTCCTGAAGTGATAACTACTGCGGCCATTTTCTATTTGCTCTCCAAATGACTTACGGACTTTGATTGTTTTAAGGCTGTCAAATTACGTAAGAACAGTAAGAGGTCTCAGTATCCCTAGACTAAAATAAATATCTATGTTTAACGTTATCATGTTTGTTTTTTATTGCAAAGTGACTGGAAATAACTGAATTTCAAAGAATTCATTAAAACCTACTGAGGAGATACTGACGAGTACTCTAATCGGAAATCAAAACTTTTTAGTTGATGTGGATTCATATTAACGGATTAAGTTTCTTGATTATGTAAAAATATGTCAGTATCTGGTTTTGTGTAAATTACTAGTGTCATGGAAACCTCAGTACATATTACAGCTTTATTCAGCTAAGATCCTAACTCAAAGAGTTACAGAAGTCATTAGAATAGGGTTTACCGGGAATATCAAAAGTAAACAAACATATATGGCATAAACAATAGAAAAGAAAACAATCATCCGTTAACGGCAAAAACACAAGGTAGTTAAACATTTAGACAAGTTATTAACATAAATACTAATTTAGCATATTCACCAAACAAATTTAACACAACTGGCTTTGTTAAACTTGGGACATTAGTAAATGGTTATTTTCTTCTTTATCTTAAATAAATGGGTCTCTTGTCTTAGAAAACACACAGATGTATGTAGTAGCTCCTTATTTATGCTGTTAGATGAAACGTGTATTGTGCACACAGGAATACGAGCAGCCATGTCTATAGAGCGCATGTAAAATATAAAAACCGTTGTAGAAGAAATTGATTTGATAGGACTAGTCATCACAGGTTTTACAAAAGTAGTGGCTGAAAAATAAATGTTCTTTTCCATGTAGATAGAGAGACAGATATGAGTTCCTTAAAGGAAAAGCCTATGCCTACTAGGCCATCCAATCTCTTCCTCCCTTTTTTTCCGCATACGAAAGGTAACGGCTCTTAGGCCTATCCTGGTGACGTGAGCTTGGATGATTGACGGGGATTGGTAGGGAGGCCTGAGGGAAGGAATCGGGTGCAAGTCCGCTATGAAGAGGTCAGCGGGTCCAGCGGGTCTGGTCGGGTTTCCTTTAGATAAAGCTTCACTTCCGGTGACTCTTTAGGGCGATGAAGCTTTCACTCTGTGTGGAGACCGATCGGGTTTTCTTTTCACGCCTGTTTCATTTCATTCTGATGTTATTTCATTCTAAGCTGGTTCTAAATTTTCATCTCGTTATTTGGGTGCAATGTCAAAGTTGATCCGGTTTAAATCTGTATAAATACTCTACATGACTTTTACAAACACCTATCTATAAAATATAAATGTTTCATCTCTATCTATCTTATTGTAGGTTGTATATTTGAAGAAATCAGCGCTCAAGTAAACATTTTCTTTCTCATTGTTTCGGCCATGGATATCAGCATGAAAACAGCATGCAGAAAAATAGCATGCAGGAGGGAAAAGATGCGTGGATAATCAGATAGACCTAAAAAGGAAAAATATAATTTTTCTGTGCAGTATTTCAGGCCTTTGTTTATAATGCATTTAAAAAGAAATCATAATAAAGGACAACAAAATCATTTTATTCATAAGTTTCATCTGGAAGTTCCAGTTAATTCAGTAATGTGCGCTTCCTCTGCCGTTGAAGAAAGCTGACTCGGGTGAAATATTCATTGAGCATTGTAGTGACCCATAGATAAGTGATCTTATTTTCTTTCGGCATCGCGGCAAGTGAAGTCCTCGACGTAGAAAATCTGATTTCGGTTTGAATAGAAATTAAAGAAAATTCATTCGTGATCTCCTCATGGACAAACTATGAAGTTGTAAAGCGCGTCCACGATATCGAAATATTCATGAATACTGAAACACTTCCTACATTTATAAGAATATCAAATATCATTTTACAGAAAGCACCATTTGATCTAACAAAGCTAAAGAAACCACAGAGGAAGAAATGAAATTTGAAACTGAATATTGGGTTCCAGAAGTGAATGCCGCGCTCTGCCCCATTGGAGCAACTGAGGCTCTTGTAGGATGTATTTTTGCCAGCCGGTCTGACCTTTATGGTAGTCAGGACGTCTCTCCTCTCAGCGGTGCGGATGCAGCTTCATTCGGGCCTTGGCCCAGTCGTTCTTCTTCCGTCTTTTGCCTTTTCTCCTCAGAGTTTGGCTGAATATGGGAGTATTTAAACACACACACACACACATACTGTATATATATATATATATATATATATATATATATATATATATATATATATATATATATATATATATATATATATATATATATATATATATATATGTATGTATGTATGTATGTATACATATAAATATATATATATATATATATATATATATATATATATATATATATATATATATATATATATAATATGTATATATAAAGAATTATATGCCTCTTTTCCTCAAGCTGTTGACTTTCGCTCCAAGGAAAGCCTTTAGGATCAGGTTTCCATTTCATTGCCCTTCTCCACAGACTGTTAAACACCAAGCAACATACCAAATTCACTTTTTGAATTTTTCGGGAAAAAGGGCCCATGTCGTTCATCACTAGTTAGTCCGAACTCGGTGTCTCTTGATGGTGAAATTATGTGGTGAATTACACTCCATATATAATATATTTATATATATATATATATATTATATATATATATATATATATATATAAATTTCTGGCTCCCATCACGATCGAACCCAGGTATTTCAATTGAAAGGCAAGGGCGCTGCCCACTAGGCCATACAAGTTTTTAATGACTTGTGTGGCCTAGTGGGCAGCGCCCTTGCCTTTCAGTTGAAAGACCTGGGTTCTGATCCTGATGTGAGTCAGAAATTTATTTCTCTTCCACACGTGATTGTGTGTTGATTAACTTCATATATATATGTATAAATATATATATATATATTATATATATATATATATATATATATATATATATATATATATATCATATGCATATGCATGTACATATACAGTATATACATCAGTGTGTGGGTGGACCAGGGAAACCAAATAATTTCAACATATTACTTTATTTCCAAAGTTTCGTAATAATTTGTTTATTACATCATCAGTGATCTGTTGAATAATGAATAAATTACTGAAAATGTTACTGTTAAAAACCTTCAAAATCATAAAAAAAATAAAATTCACTATATACAATTTAGCTGCAAAAACACAACAGAACCAAAGGCGGCTAACCAGCCTTAGGTGGACAGAACAGGAAGAAGACAATGCTTAAAGAGAAATTTAACTCTGGCAAAGTTGAGTAGAGGAGGTCTTGGTACGAAAGCTCTCCAATCCCGAACATTCTAATATCAGAGCTAATTCCAAAATTTGTAAGACTTATATTGAAAGAGATGATTTCAGCAGCACAGGCCAAACTACTGTACATATCCTCAGGAGCTGCCTATCCTTGAGTCACTGTTTACCAAACAACTGGTTTCCCAGTTAAATACCCAGACCTCCTCTAGTCAACTTTGCCTGAGTTAACCTCCTATTTGAGCATTCTGCCTTCTTTCCGCTCTGTCCACCTGAGGTTGGTTAGCCTTGGTTCTGTTGTGTTTTTTTAGCTGTAATGTATTTAGTGAATTTTATTTTTTTTTTATGATTTTGAAGGCTTTTTTTACAGCAACATTTTGAATAAGTTATTCAATCTTCAACAGATCACTGATGATGTAATAAACAAATTATTACGAAACTTTGGAAATAAAAAACTATGTTGAAGTTAATTATTGGTTTCCCTGGTCCACCCTCACACTGATGTACCTCGCTGGCCGTCGCCTGCCTACGCCCGCTCATTACACTGTTAGCCTTTTCTGTTGGACGAACTACAGCATGTACTAGACAATTTCTATTTTATATAATCCTGTAACAGTTGTAAGCACCGTTAACCATTTTCACTTGTCTTGAAGTCAATTGTAAACATACAGTATGTCCGGTATATGTTTTTCTTAAACTGATTAGTCAATAAAGTTCCCCGGAAGAGGCCTGGTGGAAGGCGAAACTGTTGGCACAAATTAAGAACTTTATTTCCTTTTTCCTCCCTGCTTTCTCCTTCGTTTTCAACGTGGCGTACATCGAGATATTTTATCCTCGTGATTGAGAAGAATACAACTCTGTATATATGTATATATATATGTGTGTGTGTGTGTATATATATATACATATACAGTATATAGATGTTTATATATATATATATATATATATATATATATATATATATATTTATTTATTTATTTATATTTATATATATATATATTATTTATTTATTGTATATATATATATATACAGTATATATATATATATACAATATAAATATAAATATATACATATTTGTGTATATATATATACATATATATACATTTAATTTTGACCATTATTTGGTTTTTTATGGTATAAGGTTTTGACGATAGTCTATTAAAAATACTTATTGGAAAAGCGACTTTTTCGCCTGTTTGGCTTTTAACATAACATAAAATTACTTTTGTTTCCTTAAGAAAACTGTTGATTTATGGCCAGGTAATACCTAGAACGGATTTGAAGAAAATTAAAAAGGTCTTGTTCCCAGGCCCCTCCCCTGAAAGAAATATAAATTTAATTACAAATATTTTTATTAATGTTCGGAAGAATTTTCTTCAGGGACGTTGTAATCTTGAATGAGTCAGTGTGTGTGTGTGATAGGTGTGTCATTACTAAGGAATGCTGCCTTTCACCCACTCATTCATGAAAGGTATTGACACCCGACAAAGGAATTGGTTATTTCGTGGAGTTGTTTTATTAGCCTTCCATGCAGGAAATTATGAATTTGTTATTTTGTTGCTAATCATCCCACATCCGATAGGGTGATAATTATAAGACTGAAAAGGCAGAGACTTGGTGCTAAGGACCCAGAGACATTTTATATTTCTTTGTGTCGCAGTTAGGGTCATAGTTGGCTCTCCTTGTATTAAATTATAATGTAATATCTTCAGCTAACCAGCAAAGTACATCGATGCCTCCTATACTGCAAACTTTTTAAAGCTTCCGCAATGGCCGTTATTGGTGTGAAAAGGAACAAATATTTCTGGTATTCTTTGAAATCAACTGGAAATCTGAGACTGATCACTGCCTCCAACAGGAAGAAGTGAAAAAGATGAAGAAGTCTATTTATAACTCATATCTCTCTCTCTCTCTCTCTCTCTCTCTCTCTCTCTCTCTCTCTCTCTCTCTCTCTCTCTCACAACAACACACATACCAGTAAGTGCAACTACAAAAATTATAGTCTTTAGACTTCCTCGCTTGCCTTCAAAGTCTTTTTTTTTTATCATAAGACGAATCTTATTGATTGGGGCTTTACTAAATTTTTGGAGGAATCTTTTGAATGCTCACCACTAATTTATTTGAATATATTTTTACACAGAGATGTTAACTTCTAACTCTGATCGTGGTGCTCAACAGCATTATTATAAAAACTTCGTTTCTCCTGGATATAAATAGCTTGGAGACTGTTACTTGCTCCGAAATTTTTCATCTTCACCGAACACCTGAATAGAGAGAGCAAGGTGTTCCGATACAGATTGTTCCCACATACTACTTTCCATATTAAACATGTAAAAAATGCGTCGAAGTTTCTTCGGCGCAATCGAGCTTTCTGTAAAGCCGCTGCCCATGAAACTCAGCCACCGTCCGGTGGTGGCCTTAGCCATGGCCCATGAAATTCTTAGCCGCAGCCCATGAAACTCAGCCACGGTCCGGTGGTGGCCTGTGTTGTTGGTACCTATAGCGGTTCCAGAATTACAATTATGGCTAACTTTAACCTTAAATAAAATTACAAAAAAAAACTACCTAGGCTAGAGGATTGCAATTTGGTATTTTTGATGATTGGCGGGTAGATGATCAACATACCAATTTGCAGCCCTCTAGCCTCAGTAGTTTTCAAGATCTGAGGGCGAATAGAAAAAAGTGCGGACAGACAGACAAAGCCGGGACGATGGTTTTCTTTTGCAGAATACTAAAAATGATGCGACAGAATATCGACGAGCGTATAAAACAAAAGACGTCCTGAGTCTCTCTTTCAGCGGAGTCACGAAGTATACTGTATAATACGCAAGGTGTTCTTATCTAGTGCGCCACTGGGAATCGCAGGGATTCAGTCGTTGTGCTGACCTTAGATCCCAGCGAAGTTAGGCCACACAGACGGAGGCCACTTAGACGACTTCCTGCATAGCAAGGCAGCTGTTTTGAAACACAAGTCCTTCTTGGTGAGAAAACAACTGACACATATTGTTCATTTTTCGTAGTATATAATGCTTAAAAGTTCGCCCCCATCTATGTAAATGGCTACAAACAGACAGTTGTACGACAGGTGATTTGTGCCGCCACGTAGGAGCACCAAGTTAAGGTGAAAAAGAAGTAATCCTCCAAGAAAAGTCCAGGTATTGGAAATCTTTCAGTTTCCTTTTTTATTTGTGCGTTGATGAATTTGCGCAGAATGCGCGAAAGTTCCATCGTTCACCGTTAGCCTGTTACCTGTTACCGTCTCTGCAATATTCTCTTGGTGTCTGCATCGTTTAACTCATGTGTGGGCGTTCGCGTATACATTTGCTTATTTCTTGTAATGACGACTGTATTTTTTTCTTATTTATTAATTTGTCAATGTGTAAATGTGTGTGTGTGTGTGTGTGTGTGTGAGCGCATAAGTATGTCAGGAAGCACTTCCGTCGTGTTTTTCCTAGGTGAAGGCTATTTTGGCATTATAAAAGGATCTTCTGTTCATGACTTATTTCATCCTTATTCCAGGTTATCGACTGCTGTCTCTGATGCTTTTCCCATAATGATAAGCATAGGGGGGGGGGGGCTGGGGTCTGATTCTTTGCCTCTGTCTAGAACTTTGGGAAGATAAGCCGTTGATACTTTTTTCTCTTCCCCTCTATTCCTGATTTTGTAGGCGTTAGAAGGATTTCAAACCTGACTGAAGATTTTCTGTACAGCGGTAATGAAACCTAACGTTTCTCGTAGGCTTGTGAATCCTACATGGTATGTTATATCCGCAGTGATTACCATCTTAACTGTTACGAGTATGTGAACAGTCATTTGTGCATAACTATTAGTAGGTACATTCTCTTTTACTCTGTTCGAGATTCATCTTTTTAGTGGTATCCACCATAGCCCAAATGAGTGCGGATTTGCAGAATACACTGCTCCAGCCACTGCTACAACCAACTTCTGTTTCTTTGTTTCCAGAGCTTTTGTCTTCAATTCCACCGTATACACTTTGCTTAGACTGTTTTCATGACTTCAGGAGACGATTATGATACGAAGTCGAGGCCTTTGCTGACGACAAAAGTGCGATGGTTGTTTGGATGCATTCATAAATGCTTATGGATGACTCATAGGCTAACAAAGCACGCGGCGTTGACTCACACACGCAAGGTTGTACGCACAGAGTTACAGAGGGAATTCGTTTTTATCACAAAGCCATCATAGATGAACAAACATGCACCTTCCTCTTCATGCACGCTGAACCTAAAGTAACTGCCTGATGTGGACAGCAACGTGGCAACATCTGTCTCTCTAGTTTAGGTTGCTGAGGCTTAACCACCGAAAAGAAGTTCGGGAAGGAAATAATATAGGTGAGATATTCTGCAACTTCGTGTCAAGTGACCCTTGAATCGTCAAAAGTCCCTCATTCTGGATTTCTCAAGCATTATAGATAAATAAATGTACCGGAATATCGGCACTTGCTCGAAACAAAATAGCCTCTTTTATTGACAGCCGATATCGATGGCATTAAACCTGTTTCTCCCTTCTTTAGTTTCGGCCAAAATAAGTACTGAATTGAACAGGTAAAAACTGAAAACATTTGATACCAGTCCCGTTGCTGCATTAAGGGAGAGGAAGGCAAAATGATTCTTCCAAAAGTTGCGTCTTGAAGGTTTAAGAAATCTCGTTTGAACGCCGAGATTCACTACCGAGCAATTTCATCAGCCATTAAAGAGAGCGCCGGTTGCCTAATTTAGGAAATTATGTTTTTCTTTTATTTACGATTTTGTTGCATGCTGAAAGCTATCCTTGCGATGTTGTGAGCTGTGTAAATTTGCTGGAGATGTAGATATTTTGGCAGGTTCTTGGAGAATTCGGACATCGAGGATAAATGTAAAGACAAATATTGGCAATGTGTCAAGATATTCATCTCAGCGAAGATGAAAAGAATCGTTTACTGACAGAAGGGAGAGACTAACATTCTTTCAAGTGACCATATTGCGATCTTCCCTTAGTTTTGTCTAAGGCAAGGCCTCTACATGTCCATCCTAGTAATAAAAATTGTATCATTGTACCTACAACGGTCAATTTTTCAATGTTGCAAGATGGAAAAATTCCGCTATTGCCACTCACACCGACCGCCAGTCTGCACACGCGTTATATATATACAGTATATTATATATATATATATATATATATATATATATATATATATATATATATATATATATATATATATATATATATATATATATATATATATATATATATATATATATATACATACATGCAACTATATATTTTATTTTATATATATATATATATATATATATATATATATATATATATACAGTCTATATCAATATATATATAAATATAATGTGTGTGTGTATCCTCTCTTAGTATTACACTATTCAGAAGGTGGCGTCCGGGAATAGACGAGGCTATAACCATTAACCCATTCATGCTCTAACTACTGACTCATGAATGATACGTAGTGCAGAAAGCTTCCACGACATCAACTGCTTCATTTGTCTTCGCAGGAGGCCCTTCAGCTCCACGCTGAACCCCTAAACACACTGCACCCTTTACCTTCATCATTGATCTTTCAGTGTCTTCCTCTCCTCCTTTCTAGTGCTCCTTTCCCTCCATCCATCCTTTCTTACAGTTCCAAACAGTACTGTCTTTTCACCAAGCTCTCATCCTTCATTTTCCCTACATGCCCGGACCGCTTTAAAGCACTCTGGTGCATCCTGTGACATCCACATTACTCACCCTGTAAATTCTTCTTGTGCCATTTATTTTGTGCAGCAATTCACTCTTACAGCTTTCACCTTTATTCCTCCATTCGTTTTCATCTTTCACATTTCACTTCCACAATGAAAGTTTGCTCGATAATACCTTCGTATATTCCAAACTAGGCTTAATGTTTGGAAAAAAATGTACGATATGTACATATGTATGTATGTGTAAGTGAGCTTGTGTGCATCTTGTCGAACAAAAATTGTATATTGCGTAAATGATTGTACTGGTATTTGATATTTCATAAAAAAAGAAATGCATACTCGCCAAATGCTTTTTGCTCTTATGAATGTGGGTGATGTCTCACTCCGCAATGAAATGCTAATTGCTCAGATATCAAAAGTTTTGTGTATAGTTTTCTGTACATTGTGCTTATTCGGTTTACAGTGGATTAAACTGTAACGAATAAACCCCTCCTTTCGTAAGGTCTTCATCTCGTTTTCATGTGCTGATATTTTTAAAAACAAGAAAAAGGACCAATACATGTTTGAAATTTACGTCTAATCAGGCATTTAAAAATGTAATTGGAGACTCTTTATGGATAGTTGTCACTCCAGATAATTCAGACAATTGTGCAAAGTACAGATACTAGTAAAGGGGAAAATTCCCAAATTACTGAGATGTCATCCACTAGATTTGAACCCGATGTTGATATTCTAAATGAAAAGGCTATGCTTTCTATTTCTTCATAAGTTGTTACACAAATACTTTCTACCAGTTTTATACTTCCCTTCAAATAAGAGACCTTCATGCATTTGAAAGAGTCGTCAGTGTGTATTCAGTTCATTTTCTTGCACATGAGAAAAACACTTTTGAAGTCTGAATTACTAAGGAAATTTCAGTTGCATTGGCAGCTACCTAGAGGCCCACCAAATCGAAATGTACTCTCGTAGTCCAAACATTCAAGTCATAATGGTCACGTGAGAAGGTGAAGGAGAACCAGGACTTCGGAAGTGAGAAGGCGAAGAAGAACCAGGAGTTCGCAAGTGAGAAGGCGAAGGAGAACCAGGACTTCGCAAGTGAGAAGGCGAAGGAGAACCAGGACTTCGGAAGATGAAAGCTGAGGGAGAAATGGTGCCACACTGGAATGAATGACTAGTCAGTCATTTCATCTGGTGAAGACGCTACCTGCAGCTTAACTGATGAGCATTTGATTTTAAGTACCCTCTTTAATTAGGGTTGCAACCGGCTGTTTCAACTTTTTTATTCGAACTCTGATTTCATATTCATATACAGTATTATTACCTGGTACATTAAACCCTGCTGTACGAACAAAAAATAAAAATGCAATTATACGTTGTCCTCTTATAAACAAACCACTTTTGACACACACCACTCATAGAGTTTGTGTCTAATTATTTCTCTACGGGAATACGAAAGCCCCAGGGAAAATCTTTAAGAGATTATAATCATTTTCTTCTGCTTTCTACAGCAATATGGAATAACGACAGAGTACTCTTGAGTACATGTCATTAAGTATGACTGTCACTGTTGGATAACTAGTCTTGGTATAATTCTGTATGAGCCGCCGTCCATGAAACTTTCACCACGGCCCGGTGGTGGCCTATCCTATATCGTTGCCAGAAGCACGGTTATGGCTAACCTTAACCTTAAATAAAATAAAGACTACTGAGGCTAGGGGGCTGCAATTTGGTATTTTGATGATTGGAGGGTAGATGATCAACTTGCCAATTTGCAGCCCTCTAGCCTCAGTAGTTTTTAAGATCTGTGGACGGACAGAAAAAGTGTGCACAGAATAAAGTGCGGACGGACAGACAAATCCCCCTCAATAGTTTTCTTTTACAGAAAACTAAAAGGAAAATATATAAATAGTGTATATACAGTATATGTGTGTGTGTGTGTGTGTGTGTATGCTTGTATGTACTGACCTAGTGAAGTGTTTTTACTACCTGATTCATGACAGAATTAATGAAGCAGCTCGTGCTGAGTTCAAGTTCAACGGCCTGTTCCGTGCATGTGTCAGTTTGGTGAAATCCGCTGCTGCCTCGCAGTATGTGGTCGCTAGTAAATTGACTAATCGATGACCATGTGCAGTTATTAGGTTGTTTATCGTGACAGGATAAAATGTATTTGAATCTTTTGTCATTTCATCTTTTTGTAGAAAATATTTCTGTTTCAGTTTGGAAAGCAAAATATCTGAAATTCATCCTGAACGCAACTATACAAATAGGTCAAGGTATTTTACTTGTAACTTATCAGCTTAGTGAGTTGGATTGGGATGTCTTCCTGCGATCATACTACAGTAGGCTACCTGTTCTAGCTGCAGTGGACATTTTCCTCATCGGGTAGTCTAGACCTAATCGAATATTGCCTTTCGTTCCATGTCGGAGCCGGAGCCTCAGTTTCCTTTCTCTCTGCGACCCCCGTCCTCCCACCTGGTATTTTCCATTCATTTGTAGTCTCGTTGTGGAGATCTTCTCCCCTCTTGTGGTGCATTAATAGTGACTGCGCATTTCGGCAAAGTTTACAATGCAGCAAAAATTCCCCCTCCTTGCTCCTACAGTTAATGATAGGGCATTATGTCAAGTATCCCGTTGTAGTTTCCAAATTTGTAGATTGAGCCGCTAAGTTTTGGGGCGATGATGATAGCAATTTTCTAAAACCATTACCAATGGAAATTATTAATTAGGGATTTTCTAGTAAGCGGACAGGAGCTATTTTGTTAAGTGGTTAATGCCGTAATGAGAGCATTCGTTGCTGAAATATTCGTCGTTATGATTGGATGAATCAAAGTGCGCCCGCAAATGATGATTTTTCTCTTGTCACCAGACAGTGAGGGAGGCGGCTTTGGTGTGCGCCTGTTTCTGTGGCGCTCGTCCGAGATTTGTTCAATGCCTCGGCCTCCCTGGACGCTTCCTACTTCATTCAAACTTGTTTTCTTTCCTGAGGGCGAAGTAACGCTTATATGTAGTTTTTTTTATGTTTGATTTATATAACGTTCACGGTATACACTTTAAGGACCGTATAAAAATTTCCTGAAGCGTCAGATTTTTTGTTTTCAGACTTAATCACAGGACAGAATTTTGCTGTTGTTGTCAAGCAAGAATCCCGTGTAATTACAAGACACGCTGTGATCAAATCATCATTCGCACCTTGTTAAACCCACACTCGTCTCTTTTAACGTTCGTGTTACAAAAAAAAAACACACACACACACACCAAAGGCATTTCTTGTGGATGATTAAAAAGACATTACGTAAAAGGAAAAAAGAAGAATAACTGATAACATACAGTTCATGATAGGCAACTGAAAACTATAGATTATATAAAATTATTAGATATTCATTAATGTTTAATACATATGAAATCTGCATATTTCTTTAATCTAGAAACACAAGCTGTTGCTAAACCTTACCTAAGAAATTCCCCTGAGAAAGAGTATGCTCGTCACGCTTTATGTAGAAAAGACATAACGGAAAATGTCCCGTCTCAGAATAGAATTCGCTTCGCGTCTGTTGTAAACAGGACATACTGAATATCTTGTAAATTGAAAAAAAAAATTGTCTCGTGTAAACAGAATGAAGAATATCTACAGTAATAAATGAAACTCTTTCAGAGAAGACGTTCGGTGTAAATAAGGTGACAGCGGATATATGGGGAAACGTCCTTGTGGGACAAGGAATGAAAACGGAAACTCTTCGTGAGGAAGTTCTCTCTTTTTTTGCAGAAATAGACTAAATCAAATTCTCTTGGGGGAGAAAATTCCAGAGAACTTATTTCATCGCAGAACAAGACATGAAGACATCACAGAAACTTGACTTATGTTGATAATGAAATAAATAAATATTCTTGCGGAAGAAAAGGGTGGTTATAAATCTCATGCTGGAAAGGAGTGAATGTCCAAATCTTATGCACGGAAAGAAATCGTTCAGAACTAATCTTCGGAAGAAAAATGTTCAAGCATCATATCTTCTGGTAAAGAAGAAAAATTGAAGATCACATTTTTCCTGCAAGAGATGAAAATATGATTTAATGTTGAGCAATCTTGAAGGACAACTCTACCTGTACTGAACGCTGGCAGTTGCTAAAAAAAAAAAATGAGCAGTGCCTGAAAATATCAATAGAAGAGACGTAATGGAAAAACTAATATATAGAAAACCGCAGTGGGTAAGCAATATGAGGAAGCAATATGAAAAATCTGTGGCGAAAAAAGAGCAAAATCTTTGATTGGTGAAGTAATAGGTAAAACCTTAGATGGAATTGATAAAGAGCTAGATGCTTGCAGAATTCATTCCCAGGTAAAATTCTTTTAATATGGAGTAAAATACAATTTTGGGGGGTTAAAAGGTAATGATATAGGATAAAGCAGTGCGTAAAATCTTTGATAAACTGAGTACCATATAAAGTCTCTGCAGGCAGATTAAATGTGTATAACCTTTGAAAAGTAATATACAGATAACGAGTTTGTTAGATAAGATAATAGATACTGAATTTCATACGACAATAATTATAATAACAGAATCTGCGCAGGATCGGTTCTTAGGTAGCCTAATGTGTTGGTAGAAGAAATAAACAGGTAAAATGTTTATGGGATAAAATTTATTGAATATGTGCATTATAAACTAACAGGTAAAATCTTGCAGTGTAGAATAATGGTTTAAACTCTTATAGTATGAAATAAAGATTTTAGGATGACGTTATTAATAAATTGTGGAGTCTATAGCAATGGGCAAATTATTTGCGAAAGGGTAATAGGCAAAGTATAACTAAAGACTAAAGCGTTTAGGATGAAAGTAAGAGATAAAACGTTTACTAGCTTTATTACCAAGTAAAACTTTGGTGGACAAAGTGATTTGTAAAATTTGTATACAGTATCATAAAATATGTCGAATGTCTGTAGAACAAAGTTCCAGGTGAAAGGTTTTTGTCTCTAAGTGTTGTCTGGGATACAATAACTGGTAATGCTTTAGATTAATCAAGTAAGAAAATCTTTCTTTTTACAAATTAACTAATAATATTTTTGTATCATAATATAAATGACTAACATTTTGGTAGAGTAATGTAACTGGTTAACATCTTGGAAGTATAAAGATACTGATGAATTCTCTTGGAGAAAATGGGGATCTCTACTTAGTTATATTTCATATTTAAAGCAATCGACATGAAAGCTTCTAATATGTATGAGAATGGTTGGAAACCTTTACTATTGTGGAACAAAGTGAAAGAAGAAAAAATAACGTGTGGCTGTATAGCAAAGAAAAACTCTTCATGCATGGAAAGAACATCTACGAAAATGTTTTCTTGCCGAGAAAATTGTTAAAACTTCGAGTAGAGAAACTAAACTGATAGTGTGATGGGCGCAATTTCGTGAGCCTATAATTCAAAGATTTACAAAGAAGCAATTTTCGCTGAGAGAAAATGCGCAATATTGGACCAATTTAAGAGAAAATCGAACGAAGTGTTTTTTTAACTGTGAGAATAAAATACTTTGGTTCTTTGCAGAGAAAATGCAATATATATATATATATATATATATATATATATATATATATATATATATATATATATATATATATATATATATATATATATATATATGTATGTACTCGAAACAGTTCCTAGTTCGAACAGAAAATGAGCGAACGTTCGTATCGTCTTTTAAACTTTTCCCTAAAGAAGCTGTAATGTAAAACTAGCTCTATAGAGCGCAAACAAGCGAAGAAACATCCCCTTGCAGGCAAAAGAGAGAAGAGGAAGTTCCATTTTGGAAAAGAGTAACACTTTATCGTTTACTCTTTGACAGAAGAGAGTAGCGTTCTCTTCGAAAGAAGGAAAACTGGAGGAAGGCAAGATGTTTCCTATATGCATAAGCAGGCCAGCACTGCCGAAAGCTTTGTTTGGACAATCTACGGGTTTGAATCGCTTGGTTTCACTATCGTCCTTATGTGTCGTGCGGAGGCGTTGCATTGCAAGGTCACCTCCATCAAAACTTATTTTTCATACCCAGTCTCTGTCTCAGTCAGCAGCAGCATACTTGAGGAATCTTATACATTTCACCAGCATACGTATACTCTGTGACCCAAGCTCACTTGAATGTGGATTCGAAAAAATCTTAAAGTTTCGAGCACATACATACCGTATCAAAAAATCAGGCAAAATAAAAATTGATAAGCATTGATATACACTTCACTCTCTCTCTCTCTCTCTCTCTCTCTCTCTCCAATTAAAAATCAAACATTGTCCAATTAGTCGGAAAAACCTGTATCCCCTTCGATTGCTGAGTCATATCCTCGGGAGGTAGCGGTGAACTTCGGAGAGGCATTCCGTGTGCAACTCATAATGTTGCAAAGGGAAGAGTCTGTGGGAACCTGGCGGATGCTGGTGATTGGTTGTGATGACGTCATTGCCACTATCATGTTTGTGTGGGCGGCTTCCGTGGATGGATGGGGCTGCTTACAGGGGAGGGGGCGCTGGTCTGGGGAGGAGTGCGGGTGAAGGAAGGTCTTTAGGAGTTGGGAATTAGGGAATGGCTGATTTAGTAGAAGGTTTCCTTTGAATAGTCTTCGAAAGAACCTAAAGATGAAGCAGTTGGTAAAATTAATCCCTAATTTAAGTTGCGGCTGACTTCTCAAAAGGAGAGAGAAATAATTCCCAACATGTAAACAAATTTTTGAAGGGATGTTGGAGAGTATGCATTCCATCTGGAAATTATTCGGAGATTTCACTACAATCTCCATATGCTGCGTTAGACATGCTTGTTTTGCCAACAGGGGACTTCTCTCTCTCTCTCTCTCTCTCTCTCTCTCTCTCTCTCTCTCTCTCTCTCTCTCTCTCTCTCTCTCTCGTAGTTTGGCGGTAGAGCGTGCAGCTCACAACTGAACGACCAGTGTTCAATTCTCGAACCTGACGATGACGGACGAACGGTCACGTTCCCTAGTTAATCACCTCATTGCACTGGGGTGAAACCATTCATATATTATATATATATATATATATATATATATATATATATATATATATATATATATATATATATATATATATATTTATATATATATACACAGTATGTATATGTGTGTTTAAATATCGTACGTGTGTGTCTGTGCGTGTGCATACTTATGTATTCAGTATACTGCATACCCGACAGTCAGTTCTGCAATACATTCTTGTCCACAGAATCTATGCTAATGTGTCCGTACGTCAGCTGCAATGCAGTTGTAAGGCGTCCGTCTGCTAAAGGAGAAGGTTTGTGCAACACTGAGTTTTCTCTCCTGGTATCACCAACGCAAATTTATTGAATAGTTATTTGGAGCACGCAGCTTCGAGTGCTCTTTGCTTCGCGGAAAAAAAAATTATTCTTATAAAAGCGCCCATATCCACACATGATGAGTGTACCGGTGGGAAAATGATCAGTACGGAAGTGAAGTTATTTCGGAACGATATATAAATTCTTTGTTAAATGATAACGTTCTGCATCGAAACTTGAAGTTATTTTCCATTATTGTTCCCAGTTCGATGTTGCCGGTTTATGATTTCCTAAATTCTTCCCCCTATGAGAAGATAGGCCTGTCCCTACTCCTTCTGGGGGTCCTTTGCCCACACGTTCTTTGTTGAACGATTCTATCGTTCATTGCATTGAAAAAGAAAAGAAAGGTGTTACTTGAAGGGCACTTGCGAGTTTGGACCATATTTTTTTGTGATATAAGATCTGTTAGACTCCTATCATATTGAGGCTATTAAAGAAGGGCGAGATCATTGTGCGCATTCCAGAGTGTGCTGTTTTCTGGTGCAAATGCCTCTCTGTGGCGGAAATGGCAATGACCTTCTTTGCATTCGCTGGACTTGAATCTATGTTGGGGAAAAAATGTTATTAGTACATCAAAACAAAAATGACATTAAGAAGGAATATTTCCCCCACCCCTCTCTCTCTCTCTCTCTCTCTCTCTCTCTCTCTCACACACACACACACACACACACACACACACACACACACACACACACACACACACACACACACACACACACACGGGCGCGAAAGCGAGCACATAAAAAACATAAAATATTACGTGTGATTGAATGTAGATGGAGGTAACTTTCTATGTATTCTCCAGCTGATATCTGTGACCATAACAATGTTAATGTTATCTAATATTTTTATTATCAAAAGATAAATTGTTGCTGTTGCTAATTTGGATATCAATTACCTTTTAAATTTTTTCTTGTTAGTGGCAGTATTAAATGACTCTTATTAAAGCAACGTGATTTTAGTGTAACTCAACATATAAGGAGAGATCATAATTCGCCTCCGGTTTTGCTAACGGTGCCAAAATGTCATCAGCACCGTCCTTTATTCCAGTCTTCCTGGAACGACAACGATTGGTGTCCTGTAGGGTAGATAAGGTGTGATGTCGGACTCATTTTTTTCTCAAATATTCATCTCTTCCACATTTATTTTGGGTAAATCGGTAATACCTCGATTGCAAGGTTCAAGGACTGTTTCCTCTACCGGTACTGCTAGCTAAGCTTTGAAACTCTCTTCCCGCCTCTGTTTTGGTAAAACTGTAACCGTTATTCCTTCAAGAGGAGACATACCGCTGCCTTCCTCCCTTCTCCTGTTCTTATGTTCTACCAGCCGGCTCTCCTGTTCTTGTTTTCCACCAGCCGGCTCTCCTGTTCTTGTTTTCCACCAGCCGGCTCTCCTGTTCTTGTTTTCCACCAGCCGGCTCTCCTGTTCTTGTTTTCCACCAGCCGGCTTTCCTGTTCTTGTTGGTTCTTCTGTTCTTTTTTTCTACCAGACGGCTCTCCTGTTTCTTGTTCTCTACCAGCCGGCTCTCCGGATCTTGTTTTTTTACCGGCCGGTATTCCTGTTCTTGTTTTCTACTGCCCAGTTCTTCTCCTCTTGTTTTCTACCAGCCAGCTCTCCTGTTCTTGTTTTCTACCAGTCGGCTCTCTTGTTCTTGTTTTCTACTGGCCAGATCTCCTGTCCTTGTTTTCTAACTGCTGGTTCTTGTGTTCTTGTTTTCTACCAGCCCGCTCTCCTGTTCTTGTGTTCTACCAGCTGGTTCTCCTGTTCTTGTTTTCTACTGGTCACTTCTCCTGTTCTTGGTTTTTACCAGATAGTTCTCTCTCCTGTTCTTGTTTTTTTCTACTTGGTCAGTTCTCCTGTTCTTGTTTTCTACCCCAGATGCCCTTGTTTTCTCCTGTTCTTGTTTTCTTCCAGCCTGCTCTCCTGTTCTTGTTTTCTACCAACCAACTCTCCTGTACTTGTTTTCTCCCAGATACTTCTCTTGTTCTTGTTTTCTCCCAGATCCTGTCCTTGTTTTTTCTCCTGTTCTTGTTTTCTCCCAGATAGTTCTCCTGTTCTTGTTTTCTCCAGCTGGTTCTCCTGTTCTTGTTTTCTCCCAGATAGTTCTCCTGTTCTTGTTCTTGTTTTCTCCCAGATACTTCTCCTGTTCTTGTTTTCTCCCGGATAGTTCTCCTGTTCTTGTTTTCTCCCAGATAGTTCTCCTGTTCTTGTTTTCTCCCAGATAGTTCTCCTGTTCTTGTTTTCTCCCGGATAGTTCTCCTGTTCTTGTTTTCTCCCAGATACTTCTCCTGTTCTTGTTTTCTCCCGGATAGTTCTCCTGTTCTTGTTTTCTCCCAGATACTTCTCCTGTTCTTGTTTTCTCCCGGATAGTCCTCCTGTTCTTGTTTTCCCCCAGATAGTTCTCCTGTTCTTGTATTCTCCCGGATAGTTCTCCTGTTCTTGTTTTCTCCCGGATAGTTCTCCTGTTCTTGTTTTCTGCCAGTCATTTCTAATTGTTTTTTACCGGTCAGTTCTCCTGTTCTTGTTTTCTACCGGTCAGTTCTCCTGTTCTTGTTTTCTACTGGTCAGTTCTCCTGTTCTTGTTTTTACCGGATAGTTCTCCTGTTATTATTTTCTACCCTTCAGTTCTAGTTGTTTTCTACCGGTCAGTTCTCCTGTCCTTGTTTTCTACTTGTCAGTTCTCCTGTTCTTGTTTTCTACCAGTCAGTTCTCCTGTTCATGTTTTCTATCAGTCACTTCTCCCGTTCTTCTTTTCTACTTGTCAGTTCTCCTGTTCTTGTTTTCCACTGGTCAGTTCTCCTGTTCTTGTTTTCTACCAGTCACTTCTCCTGTTCTTGTTTTCTACCGGTCAGTTCTCCTGTTCTTGTTTTCTACTTGTCTGTTCTCCTGTTCTTGTTTTCTACCAGTCACTTCTCCTGTTCTTGTTTTCTACCAGTCAGTTCTCCTGTTCATGTTTTCTATCAGTCACTTTTCCCGTTCTTCTTTTCTACTTGTCAGTTCTCTTGTTCTTGTTTTCCACTGGTCAGTTCTCCTGTTCTTGTTTTCTACCAGTAGGTTCTCCTATTCTTGTTTTCTGCCGGTCAGTTCTCCTGTTCTTGTTCTCTACCGGTCAGTTCTCCTGTTCTTGTTCTCTACCGGTCAGTTCTCCTGTTTTTGTTTTGTGCCCGTCATTTGTGCCCTTCAGTTCTCTTGTTCTTATTTTCTACCCGTCAGGTCTCTTGTTCTTGTTTTCTACCTGTCAGTTCCCCTGTCTTTGTTTTCTACTGGTCAGCTCTCCTGTTCTTGTTTTCTACCAGTCAGTTCTGCTCTTCTTGTTTTCTACTGGTCAGTTCTCCTGTTCTTGTTTTCTACCGGTCCGTTTTCCTGTTCTTGTTTTATACTGGGTGGGCTAGAAAAGAACATTGAATTGCCGGACCTTTTGACCATTGCCCTTGAAAAAAAGAGAAAGGGCATCGACTACCCGAGGCGACAGAGGTCTTTGAAGTTTACGGGGAAATGCAAAGATCCTGTCAACACTTGGTTTAATATGTCGCTTGCTAATCAAGATTAGGTTATATTTTTAATGATATACACGTAGAATTTGGATTAAGGATCAATGTTGTTATAAGTGTAAGTACCCGTAGTTTTATTTCATATTTATTCGGCGCCAGAGACCTTTTTTTTGTTTTGTGATGACACCGGAAAGCACTTGAAAAATATTCATCCATTCAGATGCACGGGGACAGAAAAAGAAGCCAAATGGCCCGGAAATTACACCCAGGTCAGTTGCGACTCTTAACAGATTTTGATCAAACAGTTAATAAAATGCCGGAAGGCTTTGATGAAAAATTAAAGTTTGTGTGCTCAAGTAGTCTAAAGAAAGGAAGTGGGGGTGGAATGAGAGAGAGAGAGAGAGAGAGAGAGAGAGAGAAGGGGGAGAGCACAAAAGGGGCCAGAAGCGCTGGAAGAAGAGACATAGGAGTTGGGGATCAATGGTATTAAAGAAGAGCGACTGGGTTCGGTGGTTTGAGAAAGAGAGGAGAAAGGAAAAAGAGAGTTGCTCTCTCTCTCTCTCTCTCTCTCTCTCTCTCTCTCTCTCTCTCTCTCTCTCTCTCTCTCCTGTAGGCATTCGAATTTCTCCGTCACTGATGGAGAAGCAAATTACATGGTTCCGAGGTTTTTAGTTTTCCGTAAAAGAAAACTGTTGTGCCGGCTTTGTCTGTCCGTCTGCACTTTTTCTGTCCGCCCTCAGATCTTGAAAACTACTAAGGCTAGAGGGCTGCAAATTGGTATGTTGATCATCCACTCTCCAATCATCAAACATAACAAATCGCAGCCCTCAAGGCTCAGTAGTTTTTATTTTATTTAAGGTTAAAGTTAGCCATAATCTTGCTTCTAGCAACGATATAGGAAAGGCCACCACCGATACTTGGTTAAAGTTTCATGGGCCGCAACTCATACAGCATTATACCGAGACCACCGAAAGATAAATCTGTTTTCGGTGGTCTTGATTGCACGCTGTAGCGGCTGTACAGTAAACTCGATTGCGCCGAAGAAAATTCGGCGCATTTTTTACTTGTTTAACCTAGTGACTGACCTGCTCCATACTCGTCATTTCCTCCAACATCAGCAAAAGGGGAAATGAATGTTAAGAAACTGCAATTGCACCTTGCAGTACCGCTTTTTGCACTATGTAAATTGGAGTTTGTCATGTCCTTAAAATGACTCTACCACTAGCACAATGTTCAGCTGTGGAATGAAACCAAGTCAGTTCCCGTGCGACAGAAATTGTCAGCTTATTTTATGAATTGTTCTGTTACTGGAGACTGCTCAGCTCTCTCTCTCTCTCTCTCTCTCTCTCTCTCTCTCTCTCTCTCTTCTTCTTCTTCTTCTTCTTCTTCTTCTTCTTATTTAATGGTTGTGAATCATTTGAGTTGAATCATTATTACTGGTGACGACGTTGCTCAGAATTAGCGTGCTGATCCTGTGGAACCGGTAGAAAGATAAATGTACCTGTTTAGGTTCCAAAGAATAGACATAGTTGAAGGAATGAAAGATTCGATCAACTTAGTAAAAATTAATATATATGAAAATAATAAATAGAAGTAAACTAACGAGTAAAGAAAAAATAAATGCTTTAAAAATAGAGAACGTTCTGAGTGTAACGTCAAGTACGAAAACTCAAACTCTTGTTCTGTGGATGACCATAGTGGAGGAGAGGCAACGGGACATGCCCAAATTTGAGAACATTGGTCATATAGTCACCGAGGACCGTAAGGGTATTCACGTTACACGTGAGATGCCCAGGAACCTCTTTATCGGAGAAAATACCCTGATCTCTTCAGGAAGTATAACTGAAGAGAAAAAAAGATGAAGGTCCTTAACAGCCACACGTATTTACTAAGATTAACCCATTCCAGCATTGTCTTTTGAAGCGCCCTTTGAAATTATTTTCCAAGAGGGAATCTTGCGCCTAGAGAAACGGTACTGAGTTATATGTTGACAATAAAGCATTTAATGCTCTAATGCCGAGTGTTTCTGTCGTTTGATGTCATGTAAAGAGATGATGATAAATCCGTCTCAGTCTGAAAGATGTTAGTCTTTCATTCTTGTCATTTCAATTGAATGTTCATGTCCTTCAAGGGAGTTTCCTTTTCCATTTAATGGACATGTCCTATAAGAAACCCATAACTCTTAAATAGGCTCACCTGCGCTTGGAGTCAATTTCATCTGTGCCTGAAGCCACTGTTACCTTCCAAGCGATTATAGCCAATTTAGTGCTTATTTCTATCAACGCGGTTCAGCATACGACCAAGGGTATCAAGAAGACTGCAGGGAAGGGATTAGAAAAAGGAAAGTATCAGATGTCGGGAGGAGCACAAACATACCCGAGTGCTGCTGCTATCTCCACAGTGCATCGGTACCTGATGAAGGAGACTGTATGTCTTTGAAAGCTAGAATTTGATAAATTGTACTTTGTAAATTAAAGAATCTGGAATCTAAACCATCCCGTCTCACTGAAGCCTAACACGGATAGTAGGAATGAATATACACAGTGAAGTTGTGTGGCTATTTATGATATATATATATATATATATATATATATATATATATATATATATATATATATATATATATATATATATATATATATATATGTGTGTGTGTGTATACAGTATATATATATATATATATATATATATATATATATATATATATATATAGTATATATATATATATATATATGTGTGTGTGTGTGTGTGTGTGTGTGTGTGTGTATGTATGTATATATATAGTCACCCATTGAAAGGGGTGGGTTCCATAAGGGTAGGCCCTTCCAGTTTCTCAGCAAGTGAGTATGGATAATTTTTTTTTTTATCCGCACTCCTTTCATTGACCCCCCTTCCCCCGCCCCCACAGACGCTGGACCTATTCACAACTGGGTGGATTGTGAGTAACCTATGTTCAAGAGAAATAATTATTGATATGTTGATATCGAACCTGGGCATTTTATTTAGATATAACGATAAACAGTCGACTTTGACCGCTTGGTTCCCTTTGGGTGTAAGTTATTCCCAAGTTAAGTATACCTTAGTTTAACCAGATCACTGAGCTGGTTATTCCCAAGGTACAGCGAATGCGATATTAAAGGATTTTTGTGGCTTAACGTTTGTGAATATCAAAATGTCACACGTGCATGTGACAAAAATTCATATAGATATATGTCGCCGGTTCACACTGTCGGGCGTTCGAATCTCACAGGTGCCGATTCATTTATTCATTTTAATTCCCTTTCCGTAATATTCCTCAGGTAGTGAATTGGATATTAAATGACATTTCTTGCTTAATGTTCTGGATATAAAAAACGTTATGGTGTATGCAGTGAAAATTATATGCGTGTGTGTGTGTGTGTGTATGAATGAGTGTGTATATACACACACACAATTTTAGTTTCCATAAGGTTTGAAAGTAAAAGGAAAATGTTGCATGGTCCATACCTGGACTTCTCTATCAATTCTGTCGTAAGCTTATGATAGAACTGACAGGGATGTATTATCGAGGATGCTGAGGATGTATAGTAAGAGCGGAAGTTGCTGATAGCGATAAATACTTGTGTAGAGGGTGGGTGGGAGAGTAACTGGTATGGTATAAAGAACTGGGCTTTGAAAAGCACGTGCGTGTCTCCGTGCTAGTTCAATGTCTTTATGGATGTAGTGATGCAAGAATTCAGAGAAAGGACAATTAATGTAAGAGCAAAATAGTTGTATGATAAGACAGGATATGAATCTAGTGTGGGATGTTGCTTGTTGATATTGAAAAGAAATTATATCGACTTGTGAAAATGACTGAAGAATAGAAAGTCGGGAGTAAATTTAAGAGGAAGTTATACGGATAAATGGAAACGGGAAATAGAGATGGAATGCTGGTGTGCATAGTGGGAAACTGTAAACTGTAAAGTAAGTATACCTTAGTTTAACCAGACCACTGAGCTGATTAACAGCTCTCCCAGGGCTAGTCTGAAGGATTAGATTTATTTTACGTGGCTAAGAACCAACAGGTTACCTAGCAACGGGACCTACAGCTTTATTGTGGAATCCGAACCACATTATAACGAGAAATGAATTTCTGTCACCAGAAATAAATTCCTCTAATTCTTCATTGGCCGGTCGGAGAATCGAACTCGGGGCCAGCAGAGTGCTAGCTGAGAACGGTACCCATCTGTCCAATGAGGAACTACTGTAAACTGTAGATTCTTGTAAGTATTTGCCAGTGGATATGTTGAATGATGGTGGAACTACTGTAGAGGAAAGGCAAGTGTCAGAATAGAAAGCTTGAAGTTTCTATTGAAGCCAAGGTCGGAATGCAAGACTGTACGTATGAAAAGGCTGCCCCTGTGTACGGAGCGACAAGGGTTGTGAAAGTTTGCGAGCAAGAGGAGTCCATCCACCATTCAACTGTTAAAGCATGAATATGATATATGATAGTCTTGTATTTTCGTGAGAGTATCCTTGTAAGGGAATAAACGTAAAATTTTATGTGCTTTATATATATATATATATATATATATATATATATATATATATATATATATATATATATATATATATATATATATATATATATATATGTGTGTGTGTGTGTTGTGTGTGTGTTGAATTCTGCAGGAAACGACCGTATAGACAAATGACTGAGAAAAATAGTTATAAATTGGAGGAGGAGAAAGTGTGCTTCCTTCACAATCGTGTATTTCACATGCAGGTAGGCCTGCATCTCTTGCATCAAGGCCAGACAAAATACACCCATGAAAATCTATACATATTACATATTTATTTTGAAATTGATCCAACTTTTTATATATATATAAATAATATATATGATATCCAATATATAATATATATATATATATATATATATATATATATATATATATATATATATATATATATATATATATATATATATAAAAATAAAAAAAATAAAAACGAGTACCAAGCGCTTTCGTGTTCTTTCAACACATTTTCGAGGTACGGCCACAGGAACCTCGAAAATGTGTTGAAAGAACACGAGAGCGCTTGGTACTCCTTGTATTTTTCCTGTGGCCTTGACTAAATATATTGTCACGCTCTATTTAGTGACATATAAGCATATATATACATTATATATATATATGCTTATATTCATATCATTATAATAAATCATGTTTTAGCACTTTTTAATCGACAATATCGTTTTCTCACTAACTTGACTTAATACTGCACCGTTTTCCTGTGCATATTCATACATTTTTATGTTGTTCTGTTATGTTTTCCAGTGATTTTCCAGTCTGACCAATATAAAAATGTCACCTGAATAAGGCTATATGAGATTGATTTGACATACACATCCTTAAGCATTGTCTGAAGAATAATTTGTAGGCGCCTTTTTTATGATGTTGACGTTCTTTTCAAAAGCTTTTTAGTGACAGGGTAATGTTTGAAAACTCTTACTGTGTGGTAGCACTATCAGGTTTTGGCATTAAATGTTTCTCTGTTATTATGAAAAAAATTTTGTTTTTGACAATCATATTGTACAGCCTAATGCATTATCAGAACGTTTTTAATTTTTTGCCTGTATTATTTATTGCCTTTATTTCACCTTCGAGGTACTTAGCCCCACACATACACAATGCTCTTAAAAACATTGGTAAGAAGAGCCATTTATTTACTTTATTGCTGTGCCCAAAATCAAGATATACATAGGCAGGAAATGGTAGGCTTCTTTATATACATAAAACTGAAATTCATTATTACCTCTACGTAATCCAAAAAACTCAGGCCGCAGTCGTTTTCCATTTCTATACTAAATTTTATCGATGGCACCATTTCACTGGATTCACCAAAGAAGCTATTTACATTTTCGTTCCCCGGCTTAATACTTAAGTTGTCAAGATACCCAAACCGTCGTGCATTGCATGGAATAATCTTGCTTCACTTTCTGTCTTATGTGATTCCATGAGCAGGTTGGTTAAACCAGATATAGAGGGTTTCCCATAACAATACCAAAATTTGCAGAAATATTCGTGGGTGAATTCAAATTTACATTTTTTTTTTGCGGATATTTTAATCAGTCCTATTAAGATGTTATATGAGAATGGTATATCCATCTGTATGCTCCTCTCTAAGGTAACATAAAAAAAATCATCGACGGGCCTTGGGTGAATAATGACACGATATCGAAACTCACAAGCCTAGATTTGGCGCCAGAAAAGCTTAAGAATGACAATAAGGTATTTTACTAAATTGTACGAACCGAACCTACAGAGCTAGTAACTGGCCCAATGGGATTTTTGGTTTTCTTGTGCGTTTTCATCATTTCATACAAAGACGGCAAAGCTGCTGAGGTCACAGAAAACCTTTTTAGCGAGTTTCAGTCACCTCAGTAGTTCTTAAGCTTTTGTTTGTTGATATATTTATTCATGGAATGATTATTCTTCGAGATTTGTATTTAGTTCTTCGTATGCATTTTCTTTATGTTTCATACACAGTCACTAAGTCTTTCATTTAGAATTAGTAATGTAGTTCTCAGTTTTCGTTATGCGTGTTTACCACTTTTCAATTCATTTATAGCTACCGTGACTCTCTTTTGGTAATTTGGAGTTAGTGTTTTCCTCACGTTTGCGTGCAATATTCACATCTAATACAAATATCCCACTGAGCGTCTGGAGGTCACTTTTCCGAACTTCGTAGTCCTGGTAACTGCGTGTTTATGCACTGAGGACAGTTAACCTTCTTCATGATTTTCCGATCTGGGTAAGGCTTGGGTATCGTATGTATTTCGTCTGTACCGCATGTAGCGTAGCTGAACCTATTTAGCATTCAGTAAATCACGCTTGCTTTGGGTTGTGAGAGCTCTAATTAAACAAAGGAGCTATCAACGCTATCAATCTAGTTAATAGATAGCACTTGAGGGAAGTGCTGATGAAATATGAAAAGTGCCTCTTTTCCACAAACGCTTTCAAAATGGTTGTCGGAGGAGGAAAGGGTCTCTGAAGCAAGCTGGAACTGTTTCACCAGATATTACTCAACTTTTCATCTTCAGTACATCCACTGGTTTGGAAATTATTTTATTTTTCATTGCATATTAATCTTCAATGAAGATTATATGGTGAGCAGTGTAGTTAGCTGCCGAAAATTATTGACTGTTCATTTGTCTTGGGGTTGAATGGTTAAATATGTAGCTGAAATGTAATGAAACCTATAGTTCACGATTTCTTGCTGCGTATATATCGTGACTTTCTAGTGTTTATGTTGTGGAAGTAACACTTCTGCCAATTATTGTCAACTCATTTTGGGCCTTTCATATCATTATAATAATGATTTTCATTATGTACTCATTATTATTGTTTCTGTACATTACTTCGAATTCCTCACTGCAGTACGCGTTTAATTAAAGTATATTGATTTTTACTAATCAGAACAATTTCTTCTTTAACAAAATTTTTAATTTTCAAAATTTACAAAAATTGATGTTTATACCAATTCATTTAAATTTAAAATACACATATTGTAAGATTATGTACTTTCTTCAAAACTAAGAACAAATTACATCTAAAAGTTGAAATTCAATAAAGTTATTAACTTCAATTTTTTTCAAAAAAATATTTAAAACTTCATATAAAAAGAGTATTTGTCCAAATCAGTTATGTATGAAAATTTATCGCTTCTTTCGTTAAACACAAATATCGATGTCGGCAAATTGTTACATAACAATACTACTGTGAGAAGTGCAAAGCAATTACTAAAGAAAAATGATAATTGTGAAGAGAAATGGAGGTTCAGTCTGATCAAAGAACTGATAGCCTGCAAGGAGGACTCATTCATTGCCCCTTACAAAGCAGACGAGACTGTTTTTACTTTGGACTCTCTCTCTGTGGAGTAAGATTTTATCTGTCATTTTTAAAATATATGTAATTGCATATGAACAAAGATTTGAATTTGAATTCGATTTTTAATTTGGCTTTCATTTGTTGGTACCTGTAACAGGTGGGTTTCTCCTCCAGGAAAGCAACGTCCCAGTCGGTAAAACCAGGAATTCAGTGAGGATGTCCATCTTTAGTACCTCGAATGTCTCATCCATTTCTTAAAGGCTTAATTCATCTTTCAAAGTAAACAGCCTCTGAATAACTAATTTAGTAACCCCCATCTAAAGCACAAATCCCAGCTTCTTACCACTGGTTACACACATTCATACTATCACAGTCATACATACATACATTTTTATGTATTTATATGTATATATATACATATATATACACACACATATATACATATATATATGTGTGTGTGTGTACGCATATACAGGGTGTAACGAGTTTATGCAAATATTTTGAGAACTGAAAGAAAAAGTCATTTTGAGCAGAAAATGTTTTCTTAACATATACATTTTAAGGCTTCATTTGTCAGTGAGGTGAATTTTTAAAATATCTGTTATCATTAAACTGGCAGGTAAGATGGAGTACGGGATGTCGGAGTGAGTAGTCAGGGATAAGGGGGAAGGGAATGGAGCTGATCAGTTCACTTGTTACTCTGAACTGTCTCGCTTTTCCGCCGAGATAAGTGAGCGTGTCCGGTTTACAAGTGTCAAATTCCTGATTCATTTTGAGAGCAAGAAACTGGAGACAGTGCCTTACCGTTCCAGTAATGTGGAATCTGCAGATAAGTTGTTTATTTATGGATTTTGCAACAGTTCCATTTCTAGATTAAACGGTTGTGAACTCCACTGTTATGCAAAAAAGGAAATCAACGATTAGGTTGATGTGAATAAAATACCTCCAAATCAGGTGTATTCTTAAGATACTGAACTAAGGGGAAAAAATGCATGCATCATTGAAACCTCCCTCTCCGTCAATGGTATTCACACTGGACTCCGATATAGGAAAGAAAAGCAAGCCTAATGGAATCTCCCCTCCATCAAAGATAGGCCTATTCATTAAACACCGATCAAACATTTAAAAGTATCATCAAAAATCTCTCTTTCTTCATCAAAAGTATTCATCACACACCAAAGGAAAAAACGCACCTATGAGAACGCTTTCGTCTCTGTCACATTAAAAGGAATGGAACATTATGGAAAACTCACTTTCTCCATTCTTTCCTGTCAAAGGTAGCTTTTTCATGCAGTAATCGAAAGAGGTAAAAAAGCTGACATTATTCAAAGCGCAGTATCCTCCCTACCTACATTCCCTTGTCATCATGACTACTGTCACTATCACCCATTCAGCATAGATGTACACCTAGTCTTGACTCCTGATTCAACAATTCCGTGACGAGGCGGCATTACAGTTTGTGCTAGAATTCAACGATCACAAATAAACGCTGCCAAGCAACATTTACACTGCTTTCTCGGTACGTAAAGCTAATCATTAAAATTAATTACATGAAATCTGTTCACAGGTGATTTACTAATTGAAGGGACAGAAATGTTATATTTTTCAATAACCTGCAGGAGAAAATCATAATTAAAAGGCTAGCAATCCAGTTGCCTAACACGCTTCCTCAACACGCCCCCCCCAACCCCACCAAATCCCTGACTACTCACTCCGACATCCCATACGCGCCAGCTTACTTACTTGCCCGTTTAATAATAACGGTTACTTTCAAAATTCACCTCACTGACAAACAGAGCCTAAAACATTTTCTGCTCGGAATGACTTTTTCTTTCATTTCCCAAAATATTTGCATAAGCTCGTATTACACCCTTTATATATATATATATATATATATATATATATATATATATATATATATATATATATATATATATATATATATATATATATATATATATATATATATATATATACACACACACACGTGTGTGTGAGAATGTTCTAACTAACTATTGAGGCTCTTTATTTAAGGTAGGTCAACGATCACGAAAACCGATACCGCATAGGTAAATTCAATGTGTGTGATAATTTTTAATAAAGACTAGACCACCCATGACCCGTTGAGTCACTTTTTTGTTTACTACATTTTCAACAAAAGGTCCATACCCACACCCATACCAATACCCATACCCGTATCCGTACAATACCTATACCCATATCCATACCCATACCCATATCTGTACCATACCGATACCCATATTTGTACCATACCCATATCCATACTATACCCATACCATACCATACCCATACACATCCATACCATACCCATACCGTACTGTACCATACCCATACCCACACCCATACCCATATCTGTACCATACCCATAGCCAAATTAACCCTACTAATAATAGTCAGCAAAAGTCTACGGGCAGCACCAGCCCCGTTTACCTTCCGGTGTGCAAACAAACAAACAACATTTCAAAGTTTTAGTATTATATAGATAGAGAGATAATTGACAGTAAGTCAGCCAGCTTCTCCAAACACCACTCGCTATTCACACAAATTAATAAAATGGCATCTCCTCTAATGTTGTGAGCTGTCCATAACTGAGCACCAGGAAATTTTTATCTGGGTGGCTAATTTGAATGACATACTGTGACTTAAAAATTTCATTATTTCGAAAAACAAACCTCAAAAGGCACCACTCCAGACTACAAGCTTTCAGAAAAACTAAGCATTACGGTTGTATCTTTTAACCATTATTGCTCCACAGATATGTTAGGTCCCTCACCACCTACCCACCCACCCCCACCCACCCCTACCATATCCTCTGAACAACAAAAATCGATATCTGGATCTCCGGAACAGCGGAACGGATTTCAGTGAAATTTGGCACAATTAGAGACCTTAGTGGGAAACCTCTAAAGCCAGTGTTTCATCCTGGTTGGTTGAATATTTTCGGAGTTATAAAGGGCCAAATTCGGTTTTTTGCGTACTCCAGGTGGCTAGGCTTTATTAACCGCTAAGTACTGCGGTGGTTGAGATGGTTGATATATATATATATATATATATATATATATATATATATATATATATATATATATATATATATATATATATATATATATGAATGTCTTTTCCTGTAATACTACAGTGTAATATGAATATAAGAAGGCCCATAAAACACTATTTAAACTCTGCCCCACTCCAGGGCATGTCATTAACTGGAGTGGGGCGGAGTTGGTTTTCAAAAGTAGCTGTCCGTACAAAAGAAAGATGCTGGAATCTGCTATCATCAATCAAACCAACAATATGAACCTGTCAGGAGGACATTGGAAATCGGACGACATCGACACCTTAATCCTCAAACCCCTCCTGAAGAAGATGACCCAAGAAACGCGACCGCCAGATCCATCGACAAACGGGAGCTAATGAGGCCAAAAACCACTAGGGAATTTGGTCATTCTCCTCCTTCTTAAGAAACGCCACCTCCATACCATCGGAGGCCTAAGGCCACACCTTTATGTTTTGTATATATACCATTGTAACTTTCCACCTGTCCATATTCTACCAGTGAACAAGGGCACAGAAGCAAGTGCCCGAAATATATGGTTTCAATGTTTAAATAGTGTTTTATGGGCCTTCTTATATTCATATATATATATATATATATATATATATATATATATATATATATATGTGTGTGTGTGTGTGTGTGTGTGTGTGTGTGTGTGTGTATGTATTTATATGTTTGTGTATATATACATACATATAAAAATCCACGTTTGATGTAGTTGTAACATTGGCGTCTCAGGATTGCTTATCCTGGTTTAGATTTCTACCCAGACTAGATACCGGTCAGAATGCAGTGGCTTCGAGAATGAAAAGTTTTCCTTCCCTAAGACATAAATGAATGCTATAATTATTTTGTACTGCAGCAAATTACTGGCCACTCATTGTCCGTATTCCATATCCAGCATGGCCAGAATGCTACTTATTAATTGCAGTCTGCTCTCTCATCAGTGTCATGTTCAAGGTTATGTGCTTGGCAGCTCAGCTATGTCTGATGTACCTCCTTATTTATCTAGGCTGTTGGTCTCTTTTGCCTTCCGTTCTGACCACTGCTATCCCATCAGTCTGCTGCACTTGGTTTTTAATCGTTTCTTTTGAGTGTCTCTGTCTGTTGGAACCTTGGTAGATAGTGGCCCATCAGGACGCCTTCTCCAGCAGTTGTAACGTGCTTTTCACCTTTTACTTTTACGCTCTTCGTATGCCTTGCGGCCATCGTGCTCTTTTTTACAACAATGTTCTTTTCAGTTCAGTGGCATTACTTGCGCCCACAGGTCTTCCACAAAACATATTTCGTACAACTTATCAATTATTCATTCAGCATCTTAACTTAGTTCATCAATAAATTATGGTCTATAGCTTCTACACATTTTTCCACTCTACTCTGAACGTCGTACAAGTCGTGCAAACCTAATCATTTCGCCATTTATACCTTTATTAAAACATCACTGCTCAAACTTCCTAATCCACCATTTATTCAAGTTCTTCTTTTTCTCAAAACCTTACACCCTGGTTATATTCATTATCATAAACCCCTTTTTCCA